>NW_020885991.1:1479-8088 GCF_003945725.1 Corapipo altera
CTGCTGAGGGATGGCTGAGGGAACTGGGCTTGTTGAGTGTGGAGAAGGGGAGGCTCAGGGGGGACCTCATTGCTCTCTGCAATGACCTGAAAGGAGGTTTTAGTGGGTGTGGGGGTTGGTGTCTTCTGCAAAGCCTTTAGTGACAGGAAGAGAAGAAACGGCCTTAAATTGCTTTGGGCAAGGTTCATATTAGATATTCAAAAACCCTTTTTCCCCAGAGAGGTCTCAGGCATTGGAAGAAGTAGCCCAGGGAGGTGGTGAAGTCTCTGGAAGCATTCAGGTGGCATCTGGATGTGGCACTTTGGGACGGGGTTTAGGGGTGATTCTGGTGGTGCTGGGTTGACGGTTGGACTAGAAGATCTGGAAGGTCTCTTCCAACCTTGATGATTCTGTGATTCTCTGACCTGTCATCCCTGTTTGCAGGTTTGTGCTCTAACAAGACCCTGGGGATGTTTTCTCTGTTGGGTCCACAGAGATTGTGTTGTGTGAGCTTTTTCCTCTACGATCAAAACAAGGAGTAATTAATGCTAAATCCAGCAGGTGGCTTTCAAGTAATAACTTAGTCCAGTTTGTCCAACTGTGTCCAAACAGGTGAGGAAAATCTGGAACTTTAGAAGGGTTAGTTTTTTAACTCATTAGCAGGATATCCAGGGGTGCATCAAGTGCCTTCCAGTGAGGAGCACAAGAGACAAATAGACAGTGACAATATTGTTCTAATGTTAATCTCACTGGAGCACAGAGTGAGATCGCATCTGAGTTATGTTTCTTTAATTAGTGATTGGGAATAAAGAGAAAATCACATAGTTGATGACATTTTAGTATTTATTTCACACTCTTAACAGAAGGTATTTTGCAGCTGGACTTTGAATAAGGTTCCATGGTATATTGCAAATCTCAATCTCAAGTTAACAGTCTACTTCTTCCCAAAGAAATTCTCAGCAGCTAACACCCTTTCATCATCTGCCTCTTTCCCTGATGGCTTGAGCTTGTTGCTCCTTTTGGTAAATACCCATTTGACACAATGCACTGGGCAGCTTCTGCCAAGTGCCACTGAATCTCACTTCTTCCCTTGCCTTGAGGTAGTTGTGCTTTAAGAATCTGGCTGTTCAGATGCCCTGAAATGTCTCTAGTATTTCAATGGGAAGAAGTTTAAAGATGTGCTGTTTGGCACACAGGAAAAATGACCTGCCCAGAGAGCCATGGAAATCTAGGTGCTGCTCAGTATTGCCCCTTGACTGGGACAGGCACTGCTGATGATTTTTTCCTTCCCCTCTCTGATTCCATTCCCACTGTTTTGTACAGACTCCTTGGGGTCAGATTTTGCACTGTACAGTTTAAGAAGTTAGTGCAGATGTGTGTTTGCAGGCATGTTCTTCTTCTGTATTCCTGAATAAAATTCAGTAAACTGATACCTGGCTTTAGCTTCCTCCCCCTCCCCCATACTGCTATTTTTATTTATTTCTACAGAACACCTTGAGAAAATGAAGGTACACTTAGCCGCAGTTTACTTGCTGCTGTAATCTCTTCACCTTTTTTCCTTTTCCCCTCCACCAAGCTGATGGGTAACTGTGAAACCCAAGGTCAGGAATGTGGTTGGAATTCCAGGTCCCAGTCTGGGGGAGGTGACACTTTCAGTCCCCAGGGGAAGAAGCCACTGCTTTGTTTGTCAGCATGCAAAGGACAGCCCAGGATTTCTGGTTCCCCCACAGCAGCACTGGCAGGGAAGAGAGCTGCTGGTTTGGATGGAAGAGGGTTGATAGAAAAGTAGTGATGGCTCACAGGGGGAGAGGAAAAACGTGTGATTTGGGGGTGTAAGGGGCGGGGGATGACAAGCTAACAAGGTAGTGGAAGCCACGAGAACAGGAAAAGGAGGGCTTAGAGGAGACAGATCAGGACAGGAGGAGAGACCCTCATGTTTCAGCCGCTGAATATCAAATTTTGGGAGAGAATGAAGGAAAGTAGAAACAAAGCTCACCTGTCCTTTGGTGAGTTTCCAAATGGGTCAGTTGTCATATTTTAGGGAGGGTGTATTCCAAAAAACTTAACACAGAGAAGTGACCCTATCAAATAGCACATGTATAGGGATTCCTTATGGGTGATTTTTATATGAGAGAACACATACACATGCAAAGATTTGAAAGCATTTTGGAATAAAAACTATTGAAAAAGAGCCATTTTGGGTATAAATCTATAAAGAGACACTTGGAGAGATACTCAGTAAAAATAATATATTGGAACCAGCCCCTAGCAACAGGCCCCGATGATGCAGAAAATTATGCTACATTGGCCCTTAAACCCCAAAGCCCACATATCTTTATTAGTAGACACACGCTTCCAAAAAAATAAAGGAGGCATAAAATTGGATGCTTTTGTAAAAGTGGTGTTTTTTGTAAAAGAGCAAAAGACTCGGCCCTCCCCAGGAAAAAAGCTGTCAGCAAAAACTGTGCAATGCAGCACTGGATTGCATCTGTCGACCAAAAAGACTGCAGTCTTTTACCCAGCAACAAATGCCAAACAACACACACTAATGGAGGTGGTAAGTCTCCCTGAAGGGGAGCTGTTCTTCTTTCTTTCCTAGCTCTACAGCTTTCTGTGCTGTCTTGGCTTAGTGCATCCTCCTAGGGTCGTTGGATCATTTTGGATGGAGAGGTCATCTAGTCCAACTGCCTCAGCAAATGCAAGGCAACAGTAAGGAAGGCAGAACTGTCAAACTTGGAAGAGTCCACAAAGACCCTGGAGATGTGGCACGAGCTGGAAAAGTTTGTCTTTCTGGGATTCCACAGTGTCTTTGGCTGCAGCAGCAGGTTGTCCCTGTGACCCTGTGGATAACGGGGCAGACCTGGACTCTGGTCTGTCTTGCTGTGAAATCATTGCTAAGGGGAAGAGCTGTTTGCACACAGTTCAGTTCCATGCTATTAAATCCATTCCCTTAGTTTGACTGAAGGCAAAAAGAAACAGAGAGTACTTCTATTTTTAAGATTTCTAGTCAGTTGACTGAGATCTATTTTCAGCAGGTTTCCCAGTGTTAAACTTCCCCCCTGCTCTAAGGAGTCAGAAAGGGAATGCAATTCCTGAAAGGCCAGCAGATCAGGGGGAAGTGTATGATACCCACTCTTGGTAGGCTGGAGCACAAAGGAAGCCAGCATGTGACAGAGCCGCCTTTTCTCCTGGTCAAACCCCTGCAGCTTCCTCGGCCGCTCCCCATCACACTTGTGCTCCAGACCTTTCCCCAGCTCCGTTGCTCCTCTCTGGATAGGTTCCAGCACCTCAGTGTCTTTCTTGCCCTCAGTGACCCAAACATAATTGACTGCCCAACTCTAGATGACAAAACCCACACTGTGTCCATATCTGCTGAAAATCAAGATGTCTCCACTGGGTTTAGTGCAACCTGCAGGTCCCATTCATTAGAATTAAGGCCCACAGTAGGAACATATGAGAATCAGAATATTTTATGTTGCTCATCTGCCTGGGTATTACTCCTTCCTCAGAGGTGTTACAAGATATTTCAAGCCCTCTTTGGTACATTTATTGCCCTCCTACTGACCACAATAATTCCCCATGCCAGTTCTCAGTCATGGGAAAAAAATAGAGTTGGAGGGTGCTTCCTAATGCTGCAGTGACAACTGGGAAGAACAAGTCTGACAACTCATCAAACTGTCCGGTACCTTGTTTCTAGATTTGTTCTTCCTGAGGAATACTCCACTCTCCCCAGCTCTCAGAATGAAAGAGAATACTTCTAAGGTGACGTGGGACCTCTGGAGATAGAGGACGGGGAGGGGGCTGACCACTTGAGGGTACATCTCCATGGGAGAGCAAGGCAATGAGGATCTCCAGGGAAGCTGGAGAAGGCTCTGGCAGTGACAGTGCCGTGGTTGGGAAATGCTCCCTCTGCTTGGGAAGGCATCTGTAGGGATAAGCAGAGAGACTGGAACTGGGTTGAAGTGGTTCAGAAAGTTTCAAGCCTCTCTTCCTATTGGCTTGTCCTGTAGGTTGATGTGCCACTGTTTGAACTTCCTGTAGATCCTGAGGTGGTGGCAGAGGAAAGCTGCTGTGAAGTTCCCAGGCTGGTAAGCTGACTGACTGTAAAGACATCTTTGGGGATTCTTTTCCCTGAGGTTTTAAAAAAATTAATTTGCCTGCTTTTCACTGTTGTTTTTGTATTCCCCTCTTCCTTCCAGGAAGATGAGCAGGCAACTTTCTTCCTTTAGGGATTTGTATATAGGGAAAGGAGACAGACCTATTTTTTACCCCTTGCTAAGCACAGGGGAAGTGTCTATCAAGTACTACTTCAAGGAGCCCAGTTTAGCCCAGCTATTCTCTCATTCTTTGCTTTTCTTGTTGCACCTGTCTTCCCTTTCCCATGAGGATGCTTGTTTGGCATCTATGGAAACTGCCAAAAGATTGGAAGAGGATCTTTTAGAGAGCCAGGTCGTGCCAGTCCACCTGCTAAGGAGGACAGACATTTAGGGCAGGAAGTAGAGCAAACCTCTATCAACTTGGGATTTATTTGATTGATTGGATAAATAAGAAGTGCTGTTCTCTGAAACTTCCACTGATTGCCCTGAGCAAGACCCAGATTCAAGAGGCTGACAAAGCAAAGCCTCTGTTTTACCAAGGACAGAGTTTCTTGTGCTTTCCCCCACGGCAGCACTCTCTCTGAAAGGCAAGACCATTAGTCGATAACTGGAGGCATGTTTAGTATGACATCCAACAATCCTTAGAGCATCTGTAGGCAGAGAAACTTCATGACAGATGACATACATGGTAGAGTGGAAGAAGCAACCTCTTTCCTAGTTTGGAAACTATCCCAGAGACTGCATTTTCCAACCATGAGACTAGAAAATCCATTGTATTTGGAGCATATTTTGTAGGCTTCTTTCCTGTTTTATCCCTTCTCAGTCACTCGTGCCAGAGGCAATATTGAGGAAGGAACTGGGCTTTAAAAAAGAGAAAATGCAGGAACTTCTTTCAGGCAGTCAGTTCTTCTGGGCAGGGCCGTCTGACTCTTGGTGTGTTTCCCTCCATGTGCTCAGCACCGGCACAGGGCACACTGAGGGAGGTCTCCAAACTTTCCTGTAGGTGATTCTGTCAAAACTAATCCCCTCCCAAGGCATCACAAGATGATGCTCATCAGCTCTTCCAAGTCAAAGGATACTTCTTTTCCCCCAGGGCAGAACAGATGGAAACATGCTACCGGTGCAAGAGAGGGACAGCAGAGGCCCATCCTCTGCCATGGGGGCGGTGACCCAGACTCCCTGTTTGTCTTCTAGTCCCTCTGGGAGCCCTGAGGTTTCCCTCTGGTCCCCTCTGGCTCCCTCTGCTTGGAAAGCCTTCCAAATCCATTCTGGTGAGGGGAGGTGGTGATGCAGCAACAGCAGCTGCCTCGTGGGATGCCTGGACACCCCTGGGGAGGCAGAGCTGGGGTCACTCCTTCTGTGCCCTATCCTGGCTGGGTGCTGGGGGGACTGCCCTGAGGAGAGACAAATGAGGTTTCTCCTGGGGAAAGCCTCAGCCAGAGCTCAACTTCCCAAACAAGGCTGGGGCTGGGGGTGTGCCGAGGGGGAAGTTGTCCTGCAGGCAGCAGGACAGGACAAGCAGGACGAATTCTGCTCAGGATGCGGAGCATCTGAAGGTGTAATGGTTTTGAGTCTAGACCTTCCTTCCTGGCAACCAGGAAAGAAGGAAGTAAGTATTCCATCCTATTCCTTTATGTAATCAAACATATACATAGGCAGACAGGGAAGGCTCTTCCTCTCTTCCGGTGAGGTTTGGAGACAACAGACTCCCGTGGCTGGTCTCACTTCTGTGGGGGAGCTGAGGCCTGGTCGGGCCTACGGGGCCGGTTGTTTTTGCTGAGCCGGGGTCCAGTAGCGTTGCAGTGGCGTTGGGCATGATTGTGCTTTCTCAAGGAAAGTATTATGATCTTGTTTGGCTATTTCTTTATTGAGTGTGTATACCTGTTTTTGTTTGTTTGTTTGTTTTGTCCCATTTTCCCCTTTACTTTTCTGTTTTCGGGTGTTGGGGGTTTCTTTCTTATGTGTATATAGTTTTTGTATATAAATGTAATATAAGTGTAAATATATTTATATATTGCTTTAGCTTTCTCTTATTTCTGTTCTCTTGTGTTTTTTTTTTCCTTTTCCCTTGCTTTGGGGGTATGGAGCTTTTGCGGTGGGGTTTGGAGACTTGGCAGGGAGTCAGTTCTAAAACACCACAGAAGGACACCATGTGTATGGGCCAATTGTTGCTGCTTTATTAAATCACAACCACCTACAACTGGTTCAGTGGCGAGAGAAGAGCAGTGCTCATAGTTTGAATCGTGGATTTTGCTGAAGATTTGAAGGCATAACAATTCCAGTTTTCCTGCCTGTATAAAAGACAGAGTTTCTTTTTTGTGATAATATTTATGACTGGAAAAAACCCCAGGCAGCCACAAGGGATGTTGTCATAGGAATGATGTGATATCACAGGAGAGATATGATAAACACAGGACAGATGTGATGTCACAGGGGAGGTGTGATGTCACAAGGGAGGATGTGATGTCATAGGAGACATGCGATGTCACAGAGGAGGATGTGATATCACAGAGGAGGAGGTGATGTCACAGAG
>NW_020885992.1:0-1384 GCF_003945725.1 Corapipo altera
TGGAGCATCACAATGGCCCCTTGATTCCATGAGTTTCCACAGTCTCCCGGGGTTACTTTGGTTCCATGAGGCCTTGCAGTATCACAGTGGCCTTTTAATTCCATGAGTTTTCACATTGTCACAATGCTCCCTTGATTCCATGAGATTCCACAGTGTCCCAGGGTTCCTTTGGCTCCAGAAGGCCCTACAGTGTCACAGTGGCCCCTTTACACCAGGAGGTTCCACAGTGTCCTTGCTGGAACACACATGACTGTAATGTTGTCACCCCTGCAGAGCTGCCTCCAGTTCTGGGCTCCAGCACGGGAAGGACATAGACCTGTTGGAGCGAGTGCAGAGGGTACCATCAAAGTGATCAGAGGGATGGAGCAGTTCTGCTGTGAGGAAAGGCTGAGAGAATTGGGATTGTTCAGGTTGAAGAAAAGAAGGCTTTGGGGTGACCTAACTGTGGCCTTGCAGTGCCTGAAGGGAGCCAACAAGAAAGATGGAGAGAGACTTTGGACAAGGACCTGGAGTGACAGGACAAGGGGAATGGTTTCACACTGAGAAAGGGCAGGGTTAGATGGGATATTAGGAAGAATTTCTGGTCTGTGATGGCAGTGAGATCCTGGCACAGGTTGCTCAGAGAAGTTCTGGCTGCCCCATCCCTGGAAGTGTTCATGGCCAGGTTGGATGGGGCTCTGAGCTCTGAGTCTAGTGGAAGGTGTCCCTGCCCATGGCAGGGGGTTGGACTGAGATGCTCTTTAAGGTCCCTTCCAACCTAAACCATTCCATGATTCTGTGACTGATGGGGGATGTGGTGGTCAGAGCCAACGGGCACAGAGACCCCAAAATGATGGAGTTTTCCATTCTGGGTGGAGGAAGGAGGGGGCAGCAGAACTGACACCCTGGACTACTGGTGGTCAGACTTTGTTCTGCTTGGGAGACTGACTGATCTGGGTGTGAGTGTGGATGTGCTGGAGGGCAGGAAGGCTCTGCAGAGGGATCTGGACAGGCTGGATCAATGAGACCAAGTGTCAGGTCCTGCCCTTGGGTCCCAACAACCCCCTGGAACTCTCCAGGCTGGGGGCAGAGGGGCTGGAGAGCTGCTCAGCAGGAAGGGACTTGGGGGTGCTGCTTGACAGCAGCTGGATATGAGGCAGAGTGTGCCCAGGGGGGCAAGAAGGCCAAGGGCATCGTGGCCTTTGTGGAGAAGAGTGTGGCCAGCAGGAGCAGAGAAGTGATTGCCCCTCTGTGCTGGGCACTGGGGAGGCCCCACCTGGAGTGCTGTGTCCAGTTCTGGCCCCTCAGTGCCAAAAGGCCCTTGAGGGGCTGGAGTGTGTCCAGAGAAGGGAACGGAACTGGGGAAGGCTCTGGAAAACATGTCTGCTGAGGGACGGCTGAGGGA
>NW_020885992.1:1484-8075 GCF_003945725.1 Corapipo altera
CTGCTGAGGGATGGCTGAGGGAACTGGGCTTGTTGAGTGTGGAGAAGGGGAGGCTCAGGGGGGACCTCATTGCTCTCTGCAATGACCTGAAAGGAGGTTTTAGTGGGTGTGGGGGTTGGTGTCTTCTGCAAAGCCTTTAGTGACAGGAAGAGAAGAAACGGCCTTAAATTGCTTTGGGCAAGGTTCATATTAGATATTCAAAAACCCTTTTTCCCCAGAGAGGTCTCAGGCATTGGAAGAAGTAGCCCAGGGAGGTGGTGAAGTCTCTGGAAGCATTCAGGTGGCATCTGGATGTGGCACTTTGGGACGGGGTTTAGGGGTGATTCTGGTGGTGCTGGGTTGACGGTTGGACTAGAAGATCTGGAAGGTCTCTTCCAACCTTGATGATTCTGTGATTCTCTGACCTGTCATCCCTGTTTGCAGGTTTGTGCTCTAACAAGACCCTGGGGATGTTTTCTCTGTTGGGTCCACAGAGATTGTGTTGTGTGAGCTTTTTCCTCTACGATCAAAACAAGGAGTAATTAATGCTAAATCCAGCAGGTGGCTTTCAAGTAATAACTTAGTCCAGTTTGTCCAACTGTGTCCAAACAGGTGAGGAAAATCTGGAACTTTAGAAGGGTTAGTTTTTTAACTCATTAGCAGGATATCCAGGGGTGCATCAAGTGCCTTCCAGTGAGGAGCACAAGAGACAAATAGACAGTGACAATATTGTTCTAATGTTAATCTCACTGGAGCACAGAGTGAGATCGCATCTGAGTTATGTTTCTTTAATTAGTGATTGGGAATAAAGAGAAAATCACATAGTTGATGACATTTTAGTATTTATTTCACACTCTTAACAGAAGGTATTTTGCAGCTGGACTTTGAATAAGGTTCCATGGTATATTGCAAATCTCAATCTCAAGTTAACAGTCTACTTCTTCCCAAAGAAATTCTCAGCAGCTAACACCCTTTCATCATCTGCCTCTTTCCCTGATGGCTTGAGCTTGTTGCTCCTTTTGGTAAATACCCATTTGACACAATGCACTGGGCAGCTTCTGCCAAGTGCCACTGAATCTCACTTCTTCCCTTGCCTTGAGGTAGTTGTGCTTTAAGAATCTGGCTGTTCAGATGCCCTAAAATGTCTCTAGTATTTCAATGGGAAGAAGTTTAAAGATGTGCTGTTTGGCACACAGGAAAAATGACCTGCCCAGAGAGCCATGGAAATCTAGGTGCTGCTCAGTATTGCCCCTTGACTGGGACAGGTACTGCTGATGATTTTTTCCTTCCCCTCTCTGATTCCATTCCCACTGTTTTGTACAGACTCCTTGGGGTCAGATTTTGCACTGTACAGTTTAAGAAGTTAGTGCAGATGTGTGTTTGCAGGCATGTTCTTCTTCTGTATTCCTGAATAAAATTCAGTAAACTGATACCTGGCTTTAGCTTCCCCCCCCTCCCCCATACTGCTATTTTTATTTATTTCTACAGAACACCTTGAGAAAATGAAGGTACACTTAGCCGCAGTTTACTTGCTGCTGTAATCTCTTCACCTTTTTTCCTTTTCCCCTCCACCAAGCTGATGGGTAACTGTGAAACCCAAGGTCAGGAATGTGGTTGGAATTTCAGGCCCCAGTCTGGGGGAGGTGACACTTTCAGTCCCCAGGGGAAGAAGCCACTGCTTTGTTTGTCAGCATGCAAAGGACAGCCCAGGATTTCTGGTTCTCCAAGCAGCAGCACTGGCAGGGAAGAGAGCTGCTGGTTTGGATGGAAGAGGGTTGATAGAAAAGTAGTGATGGCTCACAGGGGGAGAGGAAAAACGTGTGATTTGGGGGTGTAAGGGGCGGGGGATGACAAGCTAACAAGGTAGTGGAAGCCACGAGAACAGGAAAAGGAGGGCTTAGAGGAAACAGATCAGGACAGGAGGAGAGACCCTCATGTTTCAGCCCCTGAATATCAAATTTTGGGAGAGAATGAAGGAAAGTAGAAACAAAGCTCACCTGTCCTTTGGTGAGTTTCCAAATGGGTCAGTTGTCATATTTTAGGGAGGGTGTATTCCAAAAAACTTAACACAGAGAAGTGACCCTATCAAATAGCACATGTATAGGGATTCCTTATGGGTGATTTTTATATGAGAGAACACATACACATGCAAAGATTTGAAAGCATTTTGGAATAAAAACTATTGAAAAAGAGCCATTTTGGGTATAAATCTATAAAGAGACACTTGGAGAGATACTCAGTAAAAATAATATATTGGAACCAGCCCCTAGCAACAGGCCCTGATGATGCAGAAAATTATGCTACATTGGCCCTTAAACCCCAAAGCCCACATATCTTTATTAGTAGACACACGCTTCCAAAAAAATAAAGGAGGCATAAAATTGGATGCTTTTGTAAAAGTGGTGTTTTTTGTAAAAGAGCAAAAGACTCAGCCCTCCCCAGGAAAAAAGCTGTCAGCAAAAACTGTGCAATGCAGCACTGGATTGCATCTGTCGACCAAAAAGACTGCAGTCTTTTACCCAGCAACAAATGCCAAACAACACACACTAATGGAGGTGGTAAGTCTCCCTGAAGGGGAGCTGTTCTTCTTTCTTTCCTAGCTCTACAGCTTTCTGTGCTGTCTTGGCTTAGTGCATCCTCCCAGGGTCGTTGGATCATTTTGGATGGAGAGGTCATCTAGTCCAACTGCCTCAGCAAATGCAAGGCAACAGTAAGGAAGGCAGAACTGTCAAACTTGGAAGAGTCCACAAAGACCCTGGAGATGTGGCACGAGCTGGAAAAGTTTGTCTTTCTGGGATTCCACAGTGTCTTTGGCTGCAGCAGCAGGTTGTCCCTGTGACCCTGTGGATAACGGGGCAGACCTGGACTCTGGTCTGTCTTGCTGTGAAATCATTGCTAAGGGGAAGAGCTGTTTGCACACAGTTCAGTTCCATGCTATTAAATCCATTCCCTTAGTTTGACTGAAGGCAAAAAGAAACAGAGAGTACTTCTATTTTTAAGATTTCTAGTCAGTTGACTGAGATCTATTTTCAGCAGGTTTCCCAGTGTTAAACTTCCCCCCTGCTCTAAGGAGTCAGAAAGGGAATGCAATTCCTGAAAGGCCAGCAGATCAGGGGGAAGTGTATGATACCCACTCTTGGTAGGCTGGAGCACAAAGGAAGCCAGCATGTGACAGAGCCGCCTTTTCTCCTGGTCAAACCCCTGCAGCTTCCTCGGCCGCTCCCCATCACACTTGTGCTCCAGACCTTTCCCCAGCTCCGTTGCTCCTCTCTGGATAGGTTCCAGCACCTCAGTGTCTTTCTTGCCCTCAGTGACCCAAACATAATTGACTGCCCAACTCTAGATGACAAAACCCACACTGTGTCCATATCTGCTGAAAATCAAGATGTCTCCACTGGGTTTAGTGCAACCTGCAGGTCCCATTCATTAGAATTAAGGCCCACAGTAGGAACATATGAGAATCAGAATATTTTATGTTGCTCATCTGCCTGGGTATTACTCCTTCCTCAGAGGTGTTACAAGATATTTCAAGCCCTCTTTGGTACATTTATTGCCCTCCTACTGACCACAATAATTCCCCATGCCAGTTCTCAGTCATGGGAAAAAAATAGAGTTGGAGGGTGCTTCCTAATGCTGCAGTGACAACTGGGAAGAACAAGTCTGACAACTCATCAAACTGTCCGGTACCTTGTTTCTAGATTTGTTCTTCCTGAGGAATACTCCACTCTCCCCAGCTCTCAGAATGAAAGAGAATACTTCTAAGGTGACATGGGACCTCTGGAGATAGAGGACGGGGAGGGGGCTGACCACTTGAGGGTACATCTCCATGGGAGAGCAAGGCAATGAGGATCTCCAGGGAAGCTGGAGAAGGCTCTGGCAGTGACAGTGCCGTGGTTGGGAAATGCTCCCTCTGCTTGGGAAGGCATCTGTAGGGATAAGCAGAGAGACTGGAACTGGGTTGAAGTGGTTCAGAAAGTTTCAAGCCTCTCTTCCTATTGGCTTGTCCTGTAGGTTGATGTGCCACTGTTTGAACTTCCTGTAGATCCTGAGGTGGTGGCAGAGGAAAGCTGCTGTGAAGTTCCCAGGCTGGTAAGCTGACTGACTGTAAAGACATCTTTGGGGATTCTTTTCCCTGAGGTTTTAAAAAAATTAATTTGCCTGCTTTTCACTGTTGTTTTTGTATTCCCCTCTTCCTTCCAGGAAGATGAGCAGGCAACTTTCTTCCTTTAGGGATTTGTATATAGGGAAAGGAGACAGACCTATTTTTTACCCCTTGCTAAGCACAGGGGAAGTGTCTATCAAGTACTACTTCAAGGAGCCCAGTTTAGCCCAGCTATTCTCTCATTCTTTGCTTTTCTTGTTGCACCTGTCTTCCCTTTCCCATGAGGATGCTTGTTTGGCATCTATGGAAACTGCCAAAAGATTGGAAGAGGATCTTTTAGAGAGCCAGGTCGTGCCAGTCCACCTGCTAAGGAGGACAGACATTTAGGGCAGGAAGTAGAGCAAACCTCTATCAACTTGGGATTTATTTGATTGATTGGATAAATAAGAAGTGCTGTTCTCTGAAACTTCCACTGATTGCCCTGAGCAAGACCCAGATTCAAGAGGCTGACAAAGCAAAGCCTCTGTTTTACCAAGGACAGAGTTTCTTGTGCTTTCCCCCACGGCAGCACTCTCTCTGAAAGGCAAGACCATTAGTCGATAACTGGAGGCATGTTTAGTATGACATCCAACAATCCTTAGAGCATCTGTAGGCAGAGAAACTTCATGACAGATGACATACATGGTAGAGTGGAAGAAGCAACCTCTTTCCTAGTTTGGAAACTATCCCAGAGACTGCATTTTCCAACCATGAGACTAGAAAATCCATTGTATTTGGAGCATATTTTGTAGGCTTCTTTCCTGTTTTATCCCTTCTCAGTCACTCATGCCAGAGGCAATATTGAGGAAGGAACTGGGCTTTAAAAAAGAGAAAATGCAGGAACTTCTTTCAGGCAGTCAGTTCTTCTGGGCAGGGCCGTCTGACTCTTGGTGTGTTTCCCTCCATGTGCTCAGCACCGGCACAGGGCACACTGAGGGAGGTCTCCAAACTTTCCTGTAGGTGATTCTGTCAAAACTAATCCCCTCCCAAGGCATCACAAGATGATGCTCATCAGCTCTTCCAAGTCAAAGGATACTTCTTTTCCCCCAGGGCAGAACAGATGGAAACATGCTACCGGTGCAAGAGAGGGACAGCAGAGGCCCATCCTCTGCCATGGGGGTGGTGACCCAGACTCCCTGTTTGTCTTCTAGTCCCTCTGGGAGCCCTGAGGTTTCCCTCTGGTCCCCTCTGGCTCCCTCTGCTTGGAAAGCCTTCCAAATCCATTCTGGTGAGGGGAGGTGGTGATGCAGCAACAGCAGCTGCCTCGTGGGATGCCTGGACACCCCTGGGGAGGCAGAGCTGGGGTCACTCCTTCTGTGCCCTATCCTGGCTGGGTGCTGGGGGGACTGCCCTGAGGAGAGACAAATGAGGTTTCTCCTGGGGAAAGCCTCAGCCAGAGCTCAACTTCCCAAACAAGGCTGGGGCTGGGGGTGTGCCGAGGGGGAAGTTGTCCTGCAGGCAGCAGGACAGGACAAGCAGGACGAATTCTGCTCAGGATGCGGAGCATCTGAAGGTGTAATGGTTTTGAGTCTAGACCTTCCTTCCTGGCAACCAGGAAAGAAGGAAGTAAGTATTCCATCCTATTCCTTTATGTAATCAAACATATACATAGGCAGACAGGGAAGGCTCTTCCTCTCTTCCGGTGAGGTTTGGAGACAACAGACTCCCGTGGCTGGTCTCACTTCTGTGGGGGAGCTGAGGCCTGGTCGGGCCTACGGGGCCGGTTGTTTTTGCTGAGCCGGGGTCCAGTAGCGTTGCAGTGGCGTTGGGCATGATTGTGCTTTCTCAAGGAAAGTATTATGATCTTGTTTGGCTATTTCTTTATTGAGTGTGTATACCTGTTTTTGTTTGTTTGTTTGTTTTGTCCCATTTTCCCCTTTACTTTTCTGTTTTCGGGTGTTGGGGGTTTCTTTCTTATGTGTATATAGTTTTTGTATATAAATGTAATATAAGTGTAAATATATTTATATATTGCTTTAGCTTTCTCTTATTTCTGTTCTCTTGTGTTTTTTTTTTCCTTTTCCCTTGCTTTGGGGGTATGGAGCTTTTGCGGTGGGGTTTGGAGACTTGGCAGGGAGTCAGTTCTAAAACACCACAGAAGGACACCATGTGTATGGGCCAATTGTTGCTGCTTTATTAAATCACAACCACCTACAACTGGTTCAGTGGCGAGAGAAGAGCAGTGCTCATAGTTTGAATCGTGGATTTTGCTGAAGATTTGAAGGCATAACAATTCCAGTTTTCCTGCCTGTATAAAAGACAGAGTTTCTTTTTTGTGATAATATTTATGACTGGAAAAAACCCCAGGCAGCCACAAGGGATGTTGTCATAGGAATGATGTGATATCACAGGAGAGATATGATAAACACAGGACAGATGTGATGTCACAAGGGAGGATGTGATGTCATAGGAGACATGCGATGTCACAGAGGAGGATGTGATATCACAGAGGAGGAGGTGATGTCACAGAG
>NW_020885993.1:0-6281 GCF_003945725.1 Corapipo altera
CCCATTCCCATTCCCATTCCCATTCCCATTCCCATTCCCATTCCCATTCCCATTCCCGTCAAACCTGCTCCGGGCGCCCGGAGCCTTCCGGAGCTCCACGCCCGATTCCCACCTCATTCCACGCGGGAATCCCGGCGTCCCCTCACATTCCATGGCCCGCCATCCCTCTGGGAACCTCTGGAATCTCTCCAAGGGCAAAAACTTTCCTTGGAATCTCCCCCCAAACCCCCTCCCGGGCTCCGGAATCGCGTCGGCGCCGCCGCGTTCCCGAGGAAAAGGAGTGGGATGGGGAAGGTCCCGAGGGCCTGGCACGGAGCCCGACCCTGCGGAGCCGCTGCCCTCCCTGATCCGACCTCCCCCGGGATTTTCCAGGAGAAAGGAGCCCGGAGCCGGGAGAACCAGGAGTCGCTTCCCGGGGTCCTTTTTCCCTTCGTTCCCTTCTCTTCCCGAAGTTTCCGACCTCCCCGCTCCCACCGGGATCCTGCTGCCGGACCCTGGGCGGGAGGAGACGGGGTTTTCATTCCCAACAGAATTCCAGAGTCCCCATCCCGGTGTTTTTAAAGCAGGAGCAGCCTCAGATCCGCCTTTTTTCCAGGGAAAAATAGGGAATTAAAGCGAAAAAACTGGGAATTGTGACCTCTGAGCTCGCAGTTCCTGAGCAGGAGGAGACCTTGTTTTGATCCCATAAAATTCCGGAGTCCCCATCCCGGTGTTTTTAAAACAGGAGCAGCCTCAGATCCGCCTTTTTTCCAGGGAAAAATAGGGAATTAAAGGGAAAAAAACCAGGAATTGTGACCTTGGAGTTCGCAGTTCCTGAGCAGAAGGAGACCTTGTTTTGATCCCATAAAATTCCATAGTCCCCATCCCGGCGTTTTTAAGACAGGAGCAGCCTCAGATCCCAGGGAAAAATAGGGAATTAAAGGGATAAAAACCGGGAATTGTGACCTCTGAGCTCACAGCTCCTGAGCAGGAGGAGACCTTGTTTTGATCCCATAAAATTCCAGAGTCCCCATCCCAACGTTTTTAAAACAGGAGCAGTCTCAGATCCGCCTTTTTTCCAGGGAAAAATAGGGAATTAAAGCGAAAAAACCAGGAATTGTGACCTCTGAGCTCGCAGCTCCTGAGCAGGAGGAGACCTTGTTTTGATCCCATAAAATTCCAGAGTCCCCATCCAGACGTTTTTAAAACAGGAGAGGCCTCAGATCCCAGGGAAAAATAGGGAATTAAAGGGATAAAAACCGGGAAGTTAAAGGGAAAAACTGGGAAGTGCGACCTCTGAGCAGACGGAGGGAAAAAGGGGGGTGGGAAAAAGGCTCCAACTATAAAAAAAATCGGGAAGGAAAGTCCCAAATCCGGAAGTTTTTCCTCTGTCAAACCCCGGAGCGAACTCGAGGTGAAGCAAGATCCCGTTTTTTTCCCGGAGGAAAAGAACCTGGAAAAGCCCAAAGCTGGGGTTTGATCTCCGCGGGATCTTCGTCCCCCTCCGTTTGGAACTTCCCGGGAAAAGGGAGGGCTCCCAAAAATCCCGGTTTTTGAGGCTCCAAATCCCTCAAATCCAGGACTAAAGGACGCTCCCGAGGGGTTTCAACATTCCAACGAAATCAGGGATGAGGGAAGGAAATTGGGGAATGGTTTTTCCCGGCTGGAAGAAGCCAGAGAGGTTCCGTTATTCCGGAGACATTCCAGAGGGTGGGATCGGTTTTATCCCGAGGAAAAAAAGGGGGATCCCGACGGAATTTAAGGGATGAGGGCGGGGAGGGGCCGGGATGGAATTCCCAGAGAACGCCCCTGGATCCCTGGGAGTGTCCAAGGAGAGCTTGGAGCGAGCTGGGATAGCGGGAGCGGGAATTCCAGGATCTTTAGGAGCCTTCGGGCTTTTCGGGAAAGAATTCCGGAGAGGGCAGCTCGTTAATCCCGAAGGAGGAATTATTTCCTATTAATTGTTAATCGTTAATTAGGATTTCCCGGCCTTGGCTTTGGTCCCGGAGTCAGGGAATGGTTTTGGGTGGGAAGGGAGATTCCAGTTCCGTGGATTCCAGTCCCGCTATCCCAGGCTTCGGACACTTCCGAGGGATCCCGGGGGAATTCTCTGGGAATTCTATTCCCCTGACGGGAACGAATTCCTCCCTGAAATCCAGTGGGAAGGGACAAGGATGGGATGGAGGCCTTGGATCTGCTCGGGGATCCGGGATCGTTCCCTTGGGATCGGAGTGTCCCTAAGGAAGTGCGGCTGCATCCCATGGTGTAGGAAAACCACTGGGAAAAACCTCTTTATTCCAGTGGAATTCCATGTTAAACCCCCCCCTGGAGAGACCATCGAGTTCCCAACTCCCGACTTTCCCCCACCCCGGGATTTCAGATCCCGCTGGAAGGGGGAGAATTCCAAAGGAATCCACCCCTTTTCCTTGGAAAGCCTTTTCCTTCCCCCCCCTTTCTCCTTCCCCTTCCGGCCTCTCCCAAACGTCACCTGCAGGAATCCTCACTGGAATATTTTCCTCTTTTAACGGGAAGTTTTCCAGGTTTGTTTTTTTTTTTTTCCCCCCAGTTCGAGGCGAACAAAGCGCCCGGAATTCCAAACCCCTGGGAAGGGGGAAACAATTCCCGGTGGGTCCCCCCCGGGAGCTCTGGGGCCAAAGGGACCCTTTTCACCCCCTCGCCAGGATGGGGATTTTCCGTCGGGAACGAGCTCCAGGAACGGGGTTGGGTCGGGAAGGGGACTCAAGATCTCATCCAGTCCCATGAGTTACGGAATTCCGGAATGGTTTGAGTGGGAAGGGACGGCAAAAAGATCATCCCATGCCAAATTCCACGGGCAGGGACGGCTCCCACCGTCCCAGGGGGATCCAACCCGGCCTGGGACACTCCCAGGGATCCAGGGGCAGCCACGGCTCCTCTGGGAATTCCATCCCAGCCCCTCCCCACCCTCCCAGCCAGGAATCCCTTCCCAATATCCCACCGAACCCTGGGAAGCCATTCCCTGTGTGCTGTCCCTCCAGCCCTTGTCCCCAGTCCCTCTCCAGCTCTCCCAGAGCACAACCCCATCCCGGATTTATCCGTAAAAAGAACGAGGCACAGTTGGTTAATCCCATAAAACAGAGGGGCTTAAACACCACTCGGCTCTTTTCCCTGGAAAATTGTTGGTGTCCTTGGGATCCGACCCCTCCGGAGGAGCCGATTTCCCCCCCTGGAATCCAATCATTCCATTCCCTCCACCGCTGGGAGAGAGAGATCCGGATCTTTTTTTTTGGGAGACCGGGAATGAAAGGCCAGGAAATTGCCGAGTGCTGATTCCAAAGGATTCCCAGCTGGGAATCTCGAGCTCCTCCCGGGGGTGAAGGACGCAAAAAAAAAAAAAAAACCAACAAACAACCCACAAAGAACCGGAAAAATCGGCAATTCCGGGCAAAATCAGCAGGTTTTGGTTTCTGTCGGATTCCGAGTCAGCTGCCGGGGGGGGGGGGGAGAAAGGTCGGGAATTTGGGATTTGGCAGCTGGGTGGGAGGTGGGAGAGAACTCTGCCGGGAAAACGTCCCTGCTCAGAGCTCCAAAAATCCCACAAAAAACCCAAAAACGGGATATTTGGGGGGTTTGGGGTCTCGTTGAGGGGGATTTAAAGGGGGAATAAGGCAGGAAGGGTCAGGAAAGGGGATAAAAACGGGATTGGGAACCGGGAGGAAGTGTGTCCTGAGAGGTCAGAATTCCTGCTGGGAAGTGGCCAAGTCTCCGGTCCCAATTCCATCCCGGAGCTTCCCGATTTCCCAGGGGGGTGGGTGGAACGTTCCAGTCCATCCCAGACCCCGGGAATGTCTGGGATGAGGCGGGATCGTGGAATTGTGGAGTCCCTGGGGACTCTCCCAGGTGGATTTGCCAAGGAGAGGATCCCGGGTTCAGTCCCTGTCCCGCTTCCCTGGAATCGTCGAGTCCGGAAATCGTGGAATGGTTGGGACCGAAAGGGATTCTTAAGGATCATCCCATTCCCACCCCTTTCCACGGGCAGGGACAGCTCCCACCATCCCAGGGGGATCCAACCTGCCCTGGGACACTCCCAGGGATCCAGGGGCAGCCACGGCTCCTCTGGGAATTCCATCCCAGCCCCTCCTCGCCCTCCCAGCCAGGAATTCCTTCCCAATATCCCACCTAACCCTGGGAAGCCATTCCCTGTGTGCTGTCCCTCCAGCCCTTGTCCCCAGTCCCTCTCCTGGATCCCCTTCAGGCCCTGGAAGTGGCTCCAAGGTCTCCCTGGATCCTTCCCTTCTCCAGGCTGGATATTCCCAGTTTTCCCAGTCTGGCTCCAGAGAAATGATTTTGAGTGGGAAGGAATTTTAAGGATCATCCCATTCCCACCCCCTGCCAGGGGCTGGGACAGCTCCCACCATCCCAGGGGGATCCAACCCGGCCTGGGACACTCCAGGGGATCCAGGGGCAGCCACGGCTCCTCTGGGAATTCCATCCCGGCCCCCCCCCCCCCCCCCCCAGCCAGGAATCCCTTCCCAGTATCCCACCTGACCCTGGGAAACCATTCCCTGTGTCCTGCCATTCCACGCTCTTGCAAACGGGGTGGGTTGGGTTGGAAGGGACCTGAAAGATCCCGTGGATCTTTCCCGGAAATCCCTTTCCCGGAAATCCCTTTCCCTGGCCGTTGGAACGGTCGGGAGCGACGCCTTTCCACGGATACCCATCCCGTTTTCCCTGTGGAAAACAAACCGCTGGGCGACCCCTCCGGGGAGGAACCGACCCCAGGGATCCAGGGGTAGCCACGGCTCCTCTGGGAATTCCATCCCGGCCCCCTCCCAGCCAGGAATTCCATCCCAACATCCCACCTAACCCCGGGAAGCCGTTCCCTGTGTCCCGCCCCTCCAGCCCTTTTCCAAGTCCCTCTCCAGTTCCCCTGGAGCCCCTCTGGAAGCGGTTCCGAGCTTCCAAAGGATCAGGGGGGGTTGGGAGCGTCTCCCCCCGTGGAATCTCCCGGGAAAAGCCGCATTCCCGGCGGGAGGGGGGACGATCCCTCGGGAGGACACCCGCGGATTCCGGGGTTTTGTTGCGCCCCAAATGCCCCAACCCCCAACTCCGGAGGGGTTCCCTGCTGGAATTCGGCAGCTCCAGGGTTTTATTCCCCGTCATCCCGGCACCGAGGAGGGAAGTTGGGAAGGGGCAGGAGGAGAAAGAGCCGGAAGGGATCGGGTTTGGGGGGGAACCCAAAGAGCTCCCTGGAAAGGTTGGATGGGGTTTGGAGCCAACTGGGATAGTGGGAGGCGCTGGGAGAAGATCCCTTCCCATCCCAAACCGTTCCATGAAGTCCGTGGGACCTTCCCGGTCCTAATTAATTACGGATATTACGGATAAAAATTCCATAGAGAGAGGTGTGTTTTCCATGTGGTGTCACGGGCACACACGGGGCTTTTTTCCCCTGGATTTCCAGATCCTAAAGGATGATCCTAAACCATCCCAATTGGATGATTGTTAAGGAACAGGGGTTTTTTCCCCCCCCCCCCCCCGGGATTTTGTTTCCCAGTGGTGTTGAACTGCACCAAAATCCCGGGAACGCCCGGCTGGAGACGCTTCCCCGGGGATTCAGAAACCCGGGAAGGGGCTCGGAAAGGAGAATTCCCAAAGCCGGGACGGCTCCCGGCCAAACTGGGAGCTTTGGGGTGACCTCAGGGAGCAGCCAACGACCAACCACCGCCCTGGAAAAGCAGGAAAAGCTCCTCCGGCGGCTCCTCCGACCACGAGTCGCGGCGTCTTCCGGGCCCTGATGTTATCCGGGCTTGGAATGTCCCCGGAGGGGTTGGGCAACCCTCGTTGGGAACTGGGAAACACTCAATCCTCAGATGAACTCCACTCGGGGTTTAGGGTCCAGCCTTCGGGATCCAGATCCTGGTTCCAGCCTTCGGGATCCAGCTCATGGTTCCAGTCTCCAGCTCCTGATTCCAGGATCCAGCTCCTGATTCCAGTCTCAGGTTCCAGCTCCTGATTCCAGCCTTCAGGATCCAAACACTGGATCCAGCTCCTGATTCCACCCTTCAGGATCCAGGTCCTGATTCCAGTCTTCAGGATCCAGTTCCTGGATCCAGGTCCTGGTTCCAGTCTCCAGTTCCTGATTCCAGTTTCAGGATCCAGCTCCTGATTCCAGTTTCAGGATCCATCTCCCGGATCCAGCCTTCAGGACCCAGATCCTGGATCCAGCTCCTGATTCCAGTCTCCAGCTCCTGATTCCAGTCTCCAGTTCCTGATTCCAGGATCCAGCTCCTGATTCCAGCCTTCAGGATCCAGCTCCTGGATCC
>NW_020885993.1:6291-8069 GCF_003945725.1 Corapipo altera
AGGATCCAGCTCCTGATTCCAGCCTTCAGGATCCAGCTCCTGGATCCAGGTCCTGGTTCCAGTGTTCAGGATCCAGTTCCTGACTCCAGCCTTCAGGATCCATCTCCTGATTCCAGGATCCAGCTTCTGGTTCCAGTCTTCAGGATCCAACTCCTGGTTCCAGTCTCAGGTTCCAGCTCCTGATTCCAGCCTTCAGGATCCAGCTCCTGGATCCAGCTCCTGATTCCAGCCTTCAGGATCCAGCTCCTGGATCTGGGTCCTGGTTCCAGTCTTCAGGATCCAACTCCTGGTTCCAGTCTCCAACTCCTGATTCCAGCCTTCAGGATCCAGCTCCTGGTTCCAGCCTTCAATCTCCAGGTCCTGATTCCAGTCTCCAGTTCCTGGTTCCAGCCTTCAGTCTCCAGCTCCTGATTCCAGCCTTCAGGATCCAAATCCTGGATCCAACTCCTGGTTCCAGTCTTCAGGATCCAGCTCCTGATTCCAGTCTCCAGCTCCTGATTCCAACCTTCAGGATCCAGCTCCTGGTTCCAGCTCCTGGTTCCAGCCTTCAGGATCCAGGTCCTGATTCCACCCTTCAGGATCTGGGTCCTGGATCCAACTTCTGGTTCCAGTCTTCAGGACCCAGCTCCTGGTTCCAGTCTCAGGTTCCAGCTCCTGGTTCCAGCCTTCAGGATCCAGATCCTGGTTCCAGCTCCCGATTCCAGTCTGCAGCTCCTGATTCCAGGATCCAGCTCCTGATTCCAGCCTTCAGGATCCAAATCCTGGATCCAACTTCTGATTCCAGTCTCAGGATCTAGCTCCTGAATCCAGTGTCCAGCTCCTGGTTCCAGCCTTCAGGATCCAGGTCCTGGTTCCAGCCTTCAGGATCCAACTCCTGGATCCAGGCCCTGGATGCAGCTCCTGACTGAACCACCCCTATCCCATTCCCGAGCGGCTCCGGGGGGTTCCGAGGCCACAAATCCACACTGGCAGCAAAGCCCTGGAATTGTTTGGGCGGGAGAAATCCCTCGAAAGGGAGGGAAAAACCCGGCTCTGGCCGGGAATGAACCTGCCTGGATAAGGATCAGCATGGGAACGGGAAGCTCCCGGGGGCTGTTTGCACAACCCCTGCCAAGGATTTCTGGGAAAACCGGCACCGGGAAAAACCTCCCGGAATCCGCTCGTTTCGGGCTTGGAAAACTCCTCATTCAGTTATTTGGGAAAGGGGACAAGCTCTGCAGCCGAGCCCAAGGCTCTGGAATTCCATCCATGGGCTTGGGAGAACCCCGGGAAGCCGCTCCTGAATTTTCCACACCCGTCCCAGTCGGGAAACCCCCCCTTCCTGGGGATGGAACTGGTGCTTTGGGTGAAAAAACTGAGTTTTACTTGAGTTCTTACGAATTTTTGGGGACTTTATAAATTCCCGGGGATGAGCCGTGGGAATTTCCCAGTTCGTCTCCCGAGAAAACCGGGAGCTGTCCAGCTTTAAAAGGAATGACTGGAATGAAAGGACATCCTTAAAAAGGGAGTTTAAAATCAGGGAATTAAAATTCCCATAAAATCAGGGAATTTCTGGGTGCTTGGGGGGGGAGGGAATTGAGAACGGAATTTAAGGATTCGCCCATTTCGGGGGGTTCTCGGAGAGAGCTCCAACCCACCTTTAGTGTCCCAAAAATCCAATTTTTCCCCCAAATCCCACACAGACAAAGGAAGCCAGGCCGAGATTTCCCTGCTTTTCCTCATCCCGCACTTCCAAGGGATTGAGGGAATCAATTCCCTCTTCCACAGAAGTCCCACAG
>NW_020885994.1:0-8068 GCF_003945725.1 Corapipo altera
TCTGAGTTCAGGAGGTTGCACTGAAATTCCAACTCTTTTACTCTCAGGCATGAATATTTCAGGCAGTCTCAAAAATGAGCACAGGATCCTGGGCAGTGCTGAGCCTTCCCTTGGGGGTGGGCACTCTCCTGTCCCAGTCCTTGGCTTCTCTGCAGGAGGGCTCCTGTTCTGCTCTGTCCAGCACAGCTGCACCTCTGGGCTGGCACAGGGGACACTTCCCAGAGCTTCCCTTTCAAACAGCACTGTCCTGCTCTCAGCACAGATCTTAGTGGGGTTTTAAAGATGAATCTGTGTGTGAAGTCATCTTCAAGGTAGCCCAAGGGAAAGTGCAGGGCAGATGGGAAACAGGCTGAGAGGCACTGCAGCTCTCCTGGCTCTGCAAAACGCAATGGAGAGCTCAGCTCTTCTGCCTGTTCTGTCTCAACACTCGTCAGATTTGTCATCAGAAAAATTTGCCCTAAGAAAACACCCCTCAGGTTTTATGATTGTAAATAAAAAACTCAGTAAAAATTATTTTAAGGGTACACTCTGCCTCTTTCAGGTAGCCCAAATTTCTCCAAGACAACAGAACAGGAATTGAAGTTTTCCATCAAAGCTGGGTTCCATCCCCTCTGAACATGAGAGCTGTCCCAAACCAGCTCCATGCCTGCACTGCAGCAGAGCAAAACTGAGTCCTTGGCAGCACATGGACAGAGCTCCTGCTCTTCACAGCACCCTCAGCCAACATAAACCAGGAAAAGGAAATAAATTTAATTTTGGCAGTTTTTCTATTTAAAATTGGAGTGGCTTTGCTTAGAGAGGTCTGTTATAATTGTTCCATGTCTTTCCTTTTCTGAATAGGGACCCATACAATGAAACAACAAATGTGGAACAGCAGCTCCATGCACCAGTTCCTCCTCCTGGCATTGGCAGACAGGCGGGAGCTGCAGCTCCTGCACTTCTGGCTCTTCCTGGCCATCTCCCTGGCTGCCCTCCTGGCCAACGGCCTCATCCTCAGCGCCGTAGCCTGCGACCACCACCTGCACACCCCCATGGGCTTCTTCCTGCTCAACCTCTCCCTCACAGACCTGGGCTCCATCTGCACCACTGTCCCCAAAGCCATGCACAATTCCCTCCAGAACACCACAACCATCTCCTACATGGGATGTGCTGCACAGCTCTTTTTCTTTCTGTTCTTCATCTCAGCAGAGTATTTCCTCCTCACCATCATGTGCTACGACCGTTACGTTGCCATCTGCAAACCCCTGCACTATGGGACCCTCCTGGGCAGCAGAGCTTGTGCCCACATGGCAGCAGCTGCCTGGGCCACTGGCTTTCTCAATGCTCTGCTGCACACAGCCAATACATTTTCCCTGCCCCTGTGCCAGGGCAATGCCCTGGGCCAGTTCTTCTGTGAAATCCCACACATCCTCAAGCTCTCCTGCTCACACTCAGGCTACCTCAGGGAAATTGAGCTTCTTGTGCTTAGTGCCTGTTTAGTGTTTGGTTGTTTCATTTTCATTGTTTTCTCCTATGTGCAGATCTTCAGGGCTGTGCTCAGGATCCCCTCTCAGTAGGGACGGTACAAAGCCTTTTCCACGTGCCTCCCTCATATGGCCGTGGTCTCAATCTTTGTCAGCACTGCTATTTTTTCTCAGCTGAAGCCCCCCTCCATCTCTTCACCATCCCTGGATCTGGCCTTGTCAGTTCTGTACTCGGTGCTGCCTCCAATACTGAACCCCCTCATCTACAGCCTGAGGAACCACGAGCTCAAGGATGCCATAAGAAAAATGATGACTGGATGCTTTTCAGGAGCAATAACCTGCCATTTTTCTTCTGCACAGCTCTCATTGTTTGACCCTTTTCTGGCCCAGTCTGCCTTCTAAAGCTTTTGCGAGTGGTGGTGGGGGGGAGTTTCCTGTATTTTTTTTACTCTTTTAATGTTGGTAACACAAAAATTTGTTCTTCATCTCATACCTAATTCACTCTCTGTCTCTTTCTTTTGACCCACAGTTGTGTAAATGAGGAATCATTCTCTGTGTGCATTTAAACAAAATAAAACTTTTTGCAGCAACTTCTTTGTCAAATCTCCTGCCTTTGTATTCTGTACATGATGAATAAAAATCTCAGAGTAGAATAAAGGACTTGAATTCTTTTTTTCGTGATTCTCCCTCCAACAACTTCCCTGAAACTGGAGGGCAGTGCCTGTGTGCAGAGGAGAAGGGGTAAAGAGTCCTGGTACAGGAGCACTGCCAGGGAGTAGCAGCTCTTGGCCTTTTCAGAGATGCTCTTTTCCCACTGCCTCCCTCTCGTTTCTGCTCCTTGCCCAAGGCCTGAGTGCTCTGGCAGCTCAGTCCCTGCTGTGTGTCACTCCTGTGACCATGGGCAGGGACAGGCCCTGGGCACTGCTGGCACAGAGCTGGGCTCCTTAACATCATTTCCATCAGGAAAGGGGATGTGCAGATCTTCAGGGCTGTACTGAGGATCCCCTAGGAGCACGGATGGCACAAAGCCTTTTCCACCTGCCTCCCTCACCTGGCCGTGGTCTCCCTGTTCGTGGCATATTTTCCAACCTCAAGCCCCCCTCCATCTCCTCCCCATCCCTGGATCTGGCCCTGTCAGTTCTGTACTTGGTGGTACCTCCAGCACTGAACCCCCTCATCTACAGTCTCAGGAACCAGGAGCTCAAGGATGCCATGAGGAAAATGATAACTGAGTGTTTCTCAGAAGTAATAAACTCTCCTTCTTCTGCATGTTATCTACCAATCCTATTCTGTGCATCATTAAAGGCCCATCATATCTTCTTTATTTTTTGCTCCTGGTAGGGGTGTTATATTTGTAAGAATTTGTTCACACCAAAAAATCTTTATAAATATAAATATATGTATATTTATATAAAAATATATATATTTTTATATATAATCACCACTTTCCATTCAATGTTTGCCTTTCTAGCCTGGTCCAGAGGCTGTACAAATTGGCAATTGTACTCGCTGTGTGCTTCAACCAAATAAAGAAATGACTCTGTATTGGCTTGTTTGCCTCACATCTTTCCTCTCTGACTTCTCTGCAGCTGCAGGCTCGGGGCCTCTGTGCAAAGTTGGGCCACAAAAGAGTCCCAGCAGAGCAGCACTGCCAGGGAGCAGCAGCCCTTCTCCCGTGTGGCCTCCTCTCCCTTCCCTTCCACACTGTCCTGCAGAGCCCTGGGTTGTTGGAGGCCTCAGTGCTCTGGCAGTCGGTGCCAGTCCTGCTGCAGGACTGTCCAGGGACTGCAGGCAGGGACAGCCACGGGCACTGCTGGCACAGAGCTGACCTCTGCAGCAGCACTGCCATCCTGCAGGGGCATCTCCTCAGGCCAGGGCCTCAAAGCTTCCATCTGCTTTCCACTTGGCTCTCCAGGATGTGCCCAACACAACGCCCTGCAGAGGAAAACAGCAGTGACCAGCACAAGGCTGGGAGTGCTCAGGGTGGGGGCACCCAGCAGTGCCCTGGCACAGCCAGCGCCGCTCCCAGCACTGGCCTCTCACCCCAGGCCATTGAGCTTGTTCTTCCCTCCAAGGAGGGACAGCAAATGACCAGCTCAGGAGTCCATGTTTGCACTGCATGCACAAGACATGCCCGTGTGTCACGGCTTGGGGCTGGGGGATGGAAGGCTTAGACAAAGTTGATCGAAGAAACTGTTTTGTTGAGCTATGAGGTGCAGAAAGGACCCCCTTGCTTTCTAAATTCCTTCTCAGAGAGGAGCCTGGGGGTGGCTGGATCCAATCTCAGGCTCAGATTTTGGTTTCAACTGAAGGAATTATAGAGGTGTGATTCAATCACTTTGTCCTGAATGTTTTAGTGATGGCAAATCAGAAATATATCTATAAAATGAATGATTTATTATGACAAATGAATAGACAATTGATCAGACAAGTGAACAGATGAAAGACCTTAAAAAGAATTATTTCCTGTACAGTATAAAAGCCAAAAGCTCTGAGTAGTACAGTGTAAGATAGGACAGTGCAGTCTATCAAAGTCATTCTATAAAGCAATTGGATCAAAGCCAGCAAAAAGAAACAATCCTGAAGCAGAGATTGAGGTAACTCACCCCACAAACACAGGGGGTAGTTATCTCTCTTTCACTTAACTCCTGGGGAGTGGTCATGAAGAGCTTTCCCTGCTTCATGGCAGAAGCTCCACACACTTCAAGGAAGTCTGTGGAAGAATCTGACACAGGAAAGTTGGATGGGGTTTTTATAGTTATCAAGGGTTTGACTGCCAGACATATTTGCAGGCCAGGGAGCAGCTTATCTGTAAAACCCTGCTTCGGAAAGCAGGATATGTGTTTGAAATTTCATGAACCATTTTGGGTTTAGCATAATTCAACATCAAAACCAGCATTTTGACACCAGCAGTAACTCACTACAGAGAGCTTGCATTGTTTGCATTCTCTGACCAGTTTTTAGGTATTATCAGAGCAGAGCATCCTGCCAAAAATGGCCCCTTGATTCCATGAGGTTGCAAAAACTCTCAGGGTTCCTTTAGTTGCATGAGGTCCTGCAGTGTCACAATGGAGCCTTGGTTCCATGAGGTTCCGGAATGTCACAATGGCCCTGATGATTTCATGAGTTTCCACGACAGCCCAGGATTCCATTGGTTCCATGAGGCCCCTGACTGTCACAATGGCTCCTGGATTCCAAGATATTCCAGAATATCCCAGGGTTCCCTTGGCTCCAAGAGGCTCCCCAGTGTCCCACCGGTCCCTGGATTCCAGCAGGCCCTGCAGTGTCCCAATGGCCACTCAGTTCCAGGAGCTCCTGTTGTGGTTGAGCTCAGTTTCCCCATCCCCTGCTGTGCTCAGCTGCCGGGAGAACTGCAGAGAAGCGAGCTGAGAACACGGCGGGCCCTGGTCCTCTTTGGTGGCCGGGGCTGCCCCGAGAGGGAGTCCCCGGCCGCTGCCCCCGGAGCCGCCGCGCCGTCCCCTGAGCGCGGCTGAGGCGGCAGCGCTGGAGCGGGGCCGTGTCTGCCCGGAGCCGCCGCTGCCACGAGGCTGCCGCCGCTGCCGCTTTTGGCCTGCGCTGCCCCGCAGCCGCCCGGCACCGGCTTCCCAACACTGCCGGCGCCTGCAAGCGGAGCCGGCGCTCCTGCAGCGCCTCGGAGTCGCTGCTCCGCCGCCACAGCGGCTGCCGCCGGCCTCTGTGCCCGGAGCCGCCGCTCCCACGGCGCTGCCGCACTCACCGCCGGGGTTGCCGCTCGCGCAGCCGCCGCTCTGCCCCGGCTGCACCGGGACCCGGCACCGCCTCGGGCCTGCGCTGCCGCCTCAGCGGCCACAGGGACACAGCCATGGGGGGACCTTTGCTCTGCCACTGCTGGGACCTGGCTTGGTTCTGATTGGGGCTGGGCTTTAGGAAAACTGCTGTTCATTTTCATGCTCCGCTGGAACAGCTCCTGAATTCCAAAGGTTTCCTAATCCAGGGGAGGGGTTTCTATGGCATCAGAGGTGCCGCCCCTGGGGACACATTGTCAATAAACCATCCAGCTGACTGGGATAGGTGTAAGAGCTGGGGAACACAGGATAATCAGTCATCCCCTGAAAGCCTTGGAACATTCCCTACCTGAATTGTAGCCCAAATGGAACAGTTTGGATACAATTCCCAAATATTTTGGAAACTCCAGTCATTCCTGACACCAGGATGGAAATTCAGCAGATCACTAAAGCCAGTCCCCTTGGGAGCCCACAACCAGCAGGGCTGAGGGAGGCCCTGGCAGCTCCCCAGCACCTCCCTCTCAGCGGGACACCTCTGGCAGCCTCTCCCAGCTCAGGAACCCTCCAGTTTGCAACACTCCAAAGACCCTCGCTGATGCCCAGGACAATTCTGATCCCCCTCCACAAACACTCCTCCAGCAGTGACCCTTGTCTGCTGGCAAACACAAAGGGATTTGGGGGAGTGTTTCCCTGACAACAAGGAGAATTTGGGAGAGGGACCTTTCCACACCCAGATATTGATGTGTCCCCACAGTTCTGCTTGGGTGTGGGTGTGAATTGACTGTGGTGGGAATGTTGTAGTTTTGACTCTAAAATTCAGTCACTGTTAAAATTATAGCACATGCTATTGAATCACCTGATAACTGTTCCATTGGTCAATGATTAAATGCTACTAATGTCTTTTGCCCCCTTGTCTTTGGATCCACATCCTTTGCGCCCTGACCCTCCTGCATCCCAAGGTTCTGTGTAAATCATTCCCTTTCATCAAAAGATATATATTTTTCGTGACTTCCACTTTAAATTCTTCCTGCTTAGCTAAACTACAAAACAACTCCAATTAGCTGTAGAAGTATCATAGTATCATAGTATCATAGTATCATAGTATAGATTGGGTTGGAAAAGACCTCCAAGATCATCAAGTCCAACCCCTGATCCAACTCCAATTACTATATCATGGCACTAAGGGCCACGTCCAATCTCTTTTTAAAAACCTCCAGGGATGGTGAATCCACCACCTCTCTGGGTAGGCCGTTCCAATGCCTGATAACCCTCTCTGTAAAGAATTTCTTCCTAACATCTAACCTAAACCTCCCCTGGCAGAGCTTGAGCCCATGTCCCCTTGTCCTATTGTTGGTTGCCTGGGAGAAGAGACCAACCCCCACCTGGCTATAACCTCCCTTCAGGTAGTTGAAGAGAGTGATGAGGTCGCCTCTAAGCCTTCTCTTCTCCAGACTGAACAACCCCAGCTCTCTCAGCCTCTCCTCATAGGACTTGTGCTCCAGTCCCTTCACCAGCCTCGTTGCTCTTCTTTGGACCCGCTCCAGCACCTCAATATCCTTCCTGAACTGAGGGGCCCAGAGCTGAACACAATACTCCAGGTGTGGCCTCACCAATGCAGAGTACAGGGGAAGGATCACTTCCCTGCTCCTGCTGGCCACACTGTTCTTGATGCAGGCCAGGATGCCATTGGCCTTCTTGGCCACCTGGGCACACTGTTGGCTCATGTTCAGTCTCCTGTCGATCAGCACCCCCAGGTCCCTTTCCGCCTGGCTGCTCTCCAGCCACTCTGTGCCCAGCCTATAGCGCTGCAGGGGGTTGTTGTGGCCAAAGTGCAGGACCCGGCACTTGGCCTTGTTGAACTTCATTCCATTGGAGTCAGCCCATCTCTCCAGTCTATCCAGATCCCTCTGCAGAGCCCTCCTGCCTTCCGGCAGGTCGACACTCCCTCCCAATTTGGTGTCATCAGCAAATTTGCTGATGATGGACTCAATCCCCTCATCTAAATCATCGATAAAGATGTTAAAAAGGACTGGGCCCAGCACTGACCCCTGGGGAACACCACTGGTGACCGGTCGCCAGTTGGATGCAGCTCCGTTCACCAGCACTCTCTGGGCCCGGCCCTTGAGCCAGTTCCTGACCCAGCACAGAGTGCCCCTGTCCAAGCCGTGGGCTGCCAGCTTTTCCAGGAGTATGCTATGGGAGACAGTGTCAAAGGCTTTGCTGAAGTCCAGATAGACCATATCCACAGCCTTTCCCTCATCCACCAGGTGGGTCACCTGATCGTAAAAGGAGATCAGGTTGGTCAAACAGGATCTGCCCTTCCTAAACCCATGTTGGCTGGGTCTGATCCCTTGTCCATCCTGTAGCTGCTGTGTGATTTCACACAGGATGATCTGCTCCATAACTCTGCCAGGCACCGAGGTCAGGCTGACAGGCCTGTAGTTACCAGGGTCAGCCTTGCAGCCTTTTTTATGGATTGGGGTGATATTTGCCAACTTCCAGTCGTATGGGACCTCCCCAGTGAGCCAGGATTGTTGGAAGATGATGGAGAGCGGCTTGGCAAGCTCTTCTGCCAGCTCCCTCATTACCCTAGGATGGATCCCATCTGGTCCCATAGACTTGTGAGGATCCAGATGACTCAGTAAGTCACTAACAATTTCCTCCTGGAATACAAGGGGGCTATTTGGTTTCCTATCTCTGTCTACCAGCTCCAGAGGCCGGTTGCCTTGAGGGCCACCTGTCCTACTGGTAAAAACTGAGGCAAAGTAAGTGTTAAGTACCTCAGCCTTCTCCTCATCTCTATTAACTATGTTTCCCTCCAAGTCCCTCAAAGAATGAAGG
>NW_020885995.1:0-8056 GCF_003945725.1 Corapipo altera
ATCAGCAAATTTGCAGATGACACTAAGTTGGGGGGGAGTGTCGATCAACTGGAGGCAGGAAGGCTCTGCAGAGGGACCTGGATAGGTTGGAGAGTTGGGCTGATTCCAATGGGATGAGGTTCAACAAGACCAGGTGCCAAGTCCTGCACTTTGGCAACAACAACCCCTTGCAGCGCTACAGGCTGGGGACAGAGTGGCTGGAGAGCAACCAGACAGAGAGGGACCTGGGAGTTTGGATTGACAAGAAGGTGAACATGAGCCAACAGTGTGCCCAGGTGGCCAAGAAGGCCAATGGCATCCTGGTCTGTATCAGGAACAGTGTGGCCAGCAGGTCCAGGGAAGTGATTCTTCCCCTGTACTCAGTGCTGGTGAGACCACACCTTGAGTACTGTGTCCAGTTCTGGGCCCCTCAGTTCAGGAAGGATATTGAGGTGCTGGGGCAGGTCCAGAGGAGGGCAACAAGGCTGGTGAAGGGACTCAAGCACATGTCCTATGAGGAGAGGCTGAGGGAGCTGGGGTTGTTCAACCTGGAGAAGAGGAGGCTCAGGGGAGACCTCGTTACTCTCTGGAACTACCTGAAAGGAGGTCGTAGCCAGGTGGGGGTTGGTCTCTTTTCCCAGGCAACCATCAGCAAGACAAGAGGGCATGGTCTCAAGTTGTGCCAGGGGAGGTTTAGGTTAGATATTAGAAAGAATTTCTTTACAGAGAGAGTGGTCAGACATTGGAATGGGCTGCCCAAGGAAGCAGTGGATTCTCTGTCCCTGGAGATTTTTAAAAAGAGACTGAATGTGACACTTAGTGCCATGGTCTAGTAACCGCAGCAGTAGTGGATCAAGGGTTGGGCTTGATGATCTCAGAGGTCTCTTCCAACCCAGCTGATTCTATGATTCTATGATTCTGTGATTCTGTGATTCTATGATTATTATATTTTGGGGTAAAAGGTAGCTTTGGGGTTTAATATACTTTTTGCAACTTCTATAGTTATCACGCAACACCAATGAACCTTGGAAAATATTACATGGTAGGTACATGCCCTCAGTAATTGGACCAGGTATGCATTGAGAGCTTAACTTGCAAGTCCAACAAGTGTCAAAAATGACTTTACAAAATTGGTTTGCATTAGATATGGTATTATTAAAGGAACAAGGGGTATGTGGAATAACCAACCTGAACCTCCCCTGGCACAGCTTGATGCCATTTCCTCTTGTCCTATCACTTGTTGCTTGAGAGAAGAGACCGACCCCAACCTTGCTACAACCTCCTTTCAGGTAGTGTAGAGAACAATAAGGTCTCCCCTGAGCCTCCTTTTCTCCAGGTTAAACAACCCCAGGTCCCTCAACCGCTCCTTATAGAATTTGTGCTCTAGACCCTTCACCAGCTTCATTGCTCTTCTTTGGACACACTCCAACACCTCAATGTCTTTCTTGTAGTGAGGGGCCCAGAACTGGACACAGTATTCAAGGTGTGGCCTCACCAGTGCAAGTACAGTGGAACAATCACTTCCCTACCCCTGCTGACCACACTATTTCTGATGCAAACCATGATGCCATTGGCTTTCTTGGCCACCTGGGCACACTGTTGACTCATGTTCAGCTGGCTGTCGACCAGCACCCCTAGGTACTTTTCTGCCAGTCAGCTTTCCAGCCACTCTTCCCCAATCCTGTAGCATTGCGTGGGGTTGTTGTGACCCATGTGCAGGACCCTGCACTTAACCTTATTGTATCTTAAGATATAAAATGCCAGAACAACATAAAGATGGGTAAAGAGCATTGCTGTGTGGGACGAAGAATTGACAGACTTTATTGTGTATAAAGTAGACATGATAAATGATAAGTGACAGCAAAAAATTGCTATATGAGGAAATTTCAATAAAGAAACATTGTTTTCAGAAACTGTACATTTGCAATACAGCACTAACTTCTCCTTAAATTGTTTTAGTTTCAACTAAGTATCGCTTTATGTTTAGAGAACAACTTCCTAATCTCCACCTGCAATACCACTTTCTTATGAATCATATAATAGAATCATAGAATAGTTTGAGTTGGAAGGGACCTTCTAAAGGCCATCTAGTCCAACCCCCCTGTAAAGAACAGGGACATCTTCAACTAGATCAGGTTACTCAGACCCCCGTCCAACCTGACCTTGAATATTTCCAGGGATGGGGCATCTACCACCTCTCTGAGAAACCTGTTCCAGTGATTTACCACCTTCACTGTAAAAACTTCTTCCATATAGCTAATCTAAATTGATCCTCCTTCAGTTTAAAACCATTACCCCTTGTCCTATTGTAACAGGCCCTGCTAAAAATTTGTCCTTATGACAACATTTTTTACTGTGAGGATGGAACAGTGTCCTAGGATAAAAAGTGTTTTCCCCTAAAGTTAGAAAAAAGTGGTTAACCCCGGGGGGTGGTGTTCCTGGGGTGCCAGGGCCAATCAGAAGCTACATTTTACTACTGTAAAAATCAACATATGGCACAGGTCAGAAGAGAAGGAAGTTGAAGTAGTGGAAAAGGAGGCAACCATGGTCTGAGCCACGAGGAGGTAGGGGCCAGCGAGCCCTGCTGGGGGCCAAAGCCCCCAGCCCCCTGGCTAGGGGTTGCAGGAGCTTGGAACAATATTAAACTGGGCCAAGTACTGTAGCTAAGAACTGGAGGAAATTTCCTTGCTGTGAGTGGACAGCAGAAGATGGGAAAATGGCAGCAGAGGCAACACCAAGTGGAGAGTTGTGGCTGAGAGCCAAGAGATAAGCAGTAGAGATGGCACATAGCCGACTGAGAGAGATGCAGAGATGTTCCTGCAAGGAAAGAGAGCTGGCAACAGAACAGAGAAACTCAATGAAGACTGTTTTGGGGATAAGACTGAATTAAATCTCCCCAAAACCCCTTTCAGAGACCCTCTTTTGGAAAGAGAGGTGGACTCCCATTTGAAGGGAGTTCCGAAATGCAGCAGCATCGGAGGAGTGAAAGTCTCTAAGGAAGTCCCCCGAAGGTTTGGGCTTGAGGGATTGGGATTTTCACAAAGTAAGAACAGAAAAATTCTGACTACAATACTCAAATCTGCTGCCTTAAAAATAAAGGACACTAACTAATACCACAGAAACTAATTTGAAGGAACTGTGACCTGAAAGGTGACAAAAAGACTTTTCTCTTTTCTTCCCAGTCTCTTGTTGAAGAAAAAGAGAAATCTAATCTAATGTAAATATATTATTTCATCGTAGAAGAGATATTTAAGTTGTTACCTATATATATATATATGTATGTAAATAAACCTCGTAAGTATTTTTCCCTTCCCCCAATGCTGAGTAGTTGTGTTTTGTCTGAAAACCCTCTCACACTGAAGTAAATTGTGGGAGGGGGGTTTGAACTTGGAAATTGGATTTTTGAGGGATCTCAAACCACTACAAATAGGTTGCCCAGAGAAGTTGTGGATGCCCTATACCTGGAAGTGTTCAAGACCAGGTTGGATGCGGCTTTTAGTAACCTGGTCTAGTGAAAGGTGTCCCTGCCCATGGCAGGGGGTTAGAACTAGATTATCTTTAATGCCCATTCCAACCCAAACCATTCTATGATTCTATGAAATTTATTGAAGAACTAATCTACGTAAGTGGCTTTGCTTCCCTGAACCCATGGCTGTTAAATACTGATGCAATAAGGAATTGAAACCTGTTTATAACAAAAGCGAAAAGGTACAGGAACAGAGTAAAAGTGTTTTTTAGTAAAAGTTTTTTAGTAAAAGTTTTATTCTCATAGTTGCAGGCTCTAATTCATAAAGCTTCATTTATGTCTGTGTTTCAATAGCAGTGAGTCCACTCACGAGGCATGTACCTTCCTGTCTGAGTCTGGGTGTTAAGATCTTATTGTTGTTGTCCTAGTTAGGACAGCTGAGACCAGTTCATCACTGGATGGGTGTAACCCAAAACTGTGTATTCTATAACCTTCCATGCCATTTCCCAGAAACTGGTATCAATAGACCATTTACACCATCTGCCCACAGCATGCCTGACTCCTCAGGCTATAAACTAGGTGCTAAGAGGTCTGCGAGATAGGAATTGCTCTTGTCCTCACACCCATTAAGGAACTCCCTGCCCTGAGGGAGGTACTGAACTGGAGGATATATAATCTTGGAGTCTTGGGACCTTTTTAACCACTCGTGGGATCCAGAGGAAGACTGCAGAACACCGTTCTCAACCAGACCGCAGACCACCACTCTCGACTGGACTGCAACCACCACTTTTCAACCAGACTGCAACAGGTTTTCCCCTCTCCTTTTACTTTGGACTCGAGGCCCAAAGAACACCACTCTGTTCATGCCCCAGGGTGCTGGGTTATACATTTGGGTTTTGTGGGTTAAAACCACTTGTTTGTCTGTATAATCATACCTATTGTATTATTTTATTAAATTGTTATTCTGACTTATAATCTCTCTTTTGAGTTGAGTTTATTTCCCCTGTTGGTTTACCTTTAAACCAGCACAGTTGTTTAGAAATGAACATTGAGAAGACTTTAAGACAATGGGAAACTTTTAACTGATCTTAAGTAGTTTTGTAGCTATTAGACTGTATTTTTTTTAACATGCTTTAAATTGAAATATTCATATTTTGCTCCATGACTGTTATCATCTTTTAAATATAGGCTACTGGCTTATAGTGGTTGTAGGCTCCATGGTTGTAGGCTCCATGGTTGCCCTGGTTTCGGTTGGGATACAGTTACTTTACAGTGCTTTGTTTTGGATTTCGTACGAGAATAATGTTGATAACACACTGATGTTTTAGTTATTGCTAAGTAGTGCTTACTCTGAGTCATGGACATTTCAGTTTCCCATGCTCTGCCAGTGATCAGGTGTGCAAGAAACTGTGAGGGAGCATAGCCAGGGCAGCTGAACTGAACTGGCCAAATACCACAGAACATAGAATGTCATGCTCAGTATATAAACTGGGGGAGTTGGCTGGGAGGCACCAGTTGCTGCTGGGGGATGGGCTGGGCATCGGTCAGTGGGTGAGCAATTGTATTGCGCATCACTTGTCTTTCTTGGGGTTTATTTCTCTATTTTTATTGTCTCACTTTTCATTACAATTATCATAGAATCATAGAGTGGTTTGGGTTGGAAGGGAACTTAAGGATGGTCTAGTTCCAACTCCCTGCCATGGGCAGGGACACCTTCCACTAGACCAGGTTGCTTAAAGCCCCATACAACCTGTCCTTGAACACTTCTAGGGATGGGGCATCCACCACTTCTCTGGGCAACCTGTTCCAGTGTCTCACCACCCTGACAGTAAAGAATTTCTTCCTAATATCCAATCGAAATCTTCCCTTTTTCAGTTTGAAGTCATTACCCTTTGTCCTATCACTACATGCTCTTGTAAAAAGTCCTTTTCCAGATTTCTTGTACTGGAAGGCTGCTATAAAGTCTCCCAGGAGCCTTCTCTTCTCCAGGTTGAACAAACCCATCTCTCTCAACCTGTCTCCAGCCCTTTTCATGGCCCTCCTCTGGACTTGCTCCAACAGGTCCACATCCTTCTTATATGGGGGCCCTAGAGCTGAAGGCAGCAATCCAGGTGGGATCCTCATGAGAGCAGAGTAGAGGGGCAGAATCACCTCCCTTGACCTGCTGGTCACACTTCTTTTAATGCAATCCAGGATGTGTGTCCTTTTCCTCAGGGCTACTCTCTATCCATTCTCCACCCAGCCTGTATTTGTGCTTTGGATTGCCCTGACCAGGGTGCAGCACCTCGCACATGGCCTTGTTGAACTTCATGATGTTTGCACAGGCTTACCACTAAATCCTGTCATGGGCCCTCTGGATGGCATCCCTTCCCTCCAGCGTGCAACACACAGCTTGGAATCAACAAACTTGCTGAGGGTGCGCTCAATCCCACTCTCTATGTCACCGACAAAGATGTTAAACAGCACCAGTACCAAAACTGACCCCTGAGGAACACCATTTGTCACTGGTCTCCACTTGGACACTGAGTTGTTGAGAGCAACTCTCTGGGTGCAACCATCAAGCCAATTCCTTATCCAGAGTGGTCTACCTGTCAAATACACGTCTCTCCAGTTTAGAGACAAGGATCTCATGCAGGACAGTGTCAAATGTTTTGCACAAGTCCAAGTAGATTATGACAGTCACTCTTCCCTCATCCACCAATGCTGGAACCCCATGGTAGAAAGCCTCCAAATTTGTCAGGCACAATTTACCTTTAGTGAAGCCATGTTGACTGTCACAAATCACGTCCTTATTTTCTTCCATGTGCCTTAGCATAGTTTCCAGGAGGATCTGTTCCATGATCTTGCTGGACACCTATAGTTCCCTGGGTCTTTTTCTCCCCTTTTAAAAATGGGGATTATGCTTCTCTTTTGCCAGTCAGTGGGAACTTCACAGCACTGTCATGATTTCTCAAATATGATAGATAGTGGCTTAGCCACTTCATCCACCAGTTCCCTCAGGATCTGTGAATGCATCTCATCAGGTCCCATGGACTCGTGCATCTTCAAATTCCTTAAATGGTCTCAAATGTGACCTTCTCCTACAGTGGGTGGTTCTTTATTCTCCCAGTCCCTGCCTTTGCCTTCTGCAACTCAGGCAGTGTGTCTGGAGCATTCGCCAGTGAAGTCCAGGGCAAAAAAGTCATTGAGTACCTCAGCCTTCTCCATATCCTAGGCAACCAGGTCTCCCATTTCATTCTGCAGAGGGCCCACATTTTCCCTAGTCTTCCTTTTATCACGGACATACCAACAGAAGCTTTTCTTGTTGCCCTTGACATCCCTGGTCAGATTTAGTTTTATCAGGGCTTTGGCTTTTCTAACTTGATCCCTGGTTATGTATACTTGTTAAAATACAAAATATGTTTCTTAATATTTTATTAAAGAGAAAGAATTAATTAAAGATAAATTAAATAATTAAATAATGAATTAAATTAATCACTTTAAAAATTAATTTATTAAAGAGTATTGATGCCTCAGAATTTTTAGGATTTTTAGCTTTTTGTAGATTTTAATGTAGTTATATAGTCTGTCACACTTTAGAATTGTAGTTTACACATACCCAACCCTATTACCCTATTTCATATAAAATTTTCTAAATTCTTTAGCTTGTTTAAACTTCTTTCAAGGCAGCTCTTCATTCTGTTTAAGAACATTTGCACTCCAGGCTTGAACAACAAGATACCATCATAGTCAAAGCAACCTTCAAACTCTTAACCTTGGAGAAGCTCCAAAAGACAGTACGTGCCATGAAGAAGATGAGGAAGAAAGGGGTCTTAAGACCCCTGACTCAATTTCCAAAGAGGTGTGCTGGGGGGGGGGGATCTGAGGGTGGATAGTTCTGGGATTGGATGGACAATACTATAAAATTGTAGAGCCACTGCCTGGGGGGTGCATGCATTGTTTGTACTCCCTTGCACCTGAAGGCCTTCATTAAAGGACTGCTCCTTATCTTATCTCTCTACTAAATTTGCCTGGAGTATTTTTTGGCTCCCGTCTTAAAGCAACCATCATGATGACTCTCTGTGAATATAGTTATTTCATTATCCTTAGAGCAAATACACTAATCTAATGTGTCTGGGAAGACACATTTTCAGACTACAATTGCTTTTCTTATTTCTTTCAAGGGCCTGAATTTCCTCCATTAGTTTATAGTTAAATTTTCAACTCAGACATAAAATAAAGCAAAGAACAAAGTAAATAAGTACTCTGTCATGATTCCATACCATGTTATAGCAGCAGTCATTTAGCTATTACTGACCAACATTTTCCCACACAGCATGCAAGTAATGAGACTGTGGAATACAACTAAGTTCCTCCCCCTCCAGCAACAGATATGGATTCGATTTCAACAGAAATAGTCTGTCTTCAAGAAAACTTAAACATCATTGAAAAAGAAACCTTATGTAGCAGTGCGGTCCTTGTATGACAAGGAATAAGATGCTCCTCGTGCGGTGGCGTGGACAAAGAGACTTTATTTCAAACTCGGCGCGGTTTTATTCCTTAACATCATGTGACTTCTCTAACCAACCAGGTTACCTATGTCGGGGCATGCTCTCTTGGGCTCTGTTACCT
>NW_020885996.1:0-8054 GCF_003945725.1 Corapipo altera
ATAAATAATGAGGCACCAGATGAGACGTGGCAAATGCTCTGGCTGCAGTGATATGAGACATATGCAACAAGCAAAAGCACACCATGAAAACAGAACAAAGGCAAGAAGGGAAAACCAAATCAACACCATCATCAGTAAAGATTATTTCCAAGGATACTACAAAAGGAACTGCTTGTTAGGGCAGAAAGCTGACTTCCCTGTTCCAGTTCAGCCACTAAAGGCTTGGGGAAGGGCAGGTCAGAGCCCCAGTACACAGGTCCCAGGGAGAGGAACTGGGCTTCTCTTTGATAAGAGCTCCAATCACTCCCCTGATATAAAAATAGCTTAATGCATGCAGGGAACCACACAGGATCACTTCCTTTTACAGAAATAAGGAGGAAATCTTGACTTGCTGGCACAGAAACCGCTTCATCTAAGCCTTTGTCCTTGGAAAGCCCCAGCTCAGCTGTTGCACTTCTCAGTAACTTCCAGCTGGCTACCTAAGGCCTTCTCTTCAGAGTCCCTCACACAGGCTGAAGTATCCTCCTCATTTTTCTGCTCTGCTCTGCCTAACAGTTACTGCCTCCCAGATCATCTCATGCCAAGTACTCTGCCTAAGAGTACTGAAAGCATGAGAGGTACCAAGAGGAGAGGCAGCTACCAGAACGGTCCCCCCCAATACTTCTCAGGGTCACTCACCTTTTTGGGATAACAACGGAAGCTCTGAAAGTACACTGGTAGTCCTCCTTTTGTTCTGGAGTGAAGGTCACCGTAGCAAAGGAGTGGGATAAGCCAGGAATCCTCATCTCAACAGGATCCAACTTGAAGATGTTGCTGATGAGGCTGTGAGGCTTGGGGGGAACCCACAGTGCAGTGTTAGAAGGAAACATCTTTCAATGTGACCCAGTACGTTCATAGATGCATCCCTGGGAACAGCCCCAGACAGCCTGTCTTGCTTCATGCTTCCCTGGGCAGGCTCCTCCATCCCAGGGGATGCTGACCTTGCGCTAATGCCCAGGCATACAAAAGCTTGCTTTGATGGCTGGGCAGCCACCCCAACACATGTGGGAGGTTGGGGCAGCATGGAAAACCCTGCAAATAACCCCGGACTGGCCTTTCAAGAGAAGGAAAAGCCAGGAAATGCTCTGCTTTGAGCTCTGTCCAATCAGGCCATAACAGCCCCTCTCTGAGTGTGCTTTCAAGAGATGTTCAGGATTCCCACCAAAGACCAGAAGCATGAGCCAAAATTTGCTTGAGAGATGTGGAATTCAATGCAAGTGCCCCCCTGGCATTGCTGCTCTGCCCTGCAGTTCGACCTGCACTGAGCTAGACTAGTCCAGCTGGGCCAGAGAACGCAATGACTCTGGAGAACAAGGCAGGCTCTCACATGGCCTTTAGAGAGCAGCGCTCACCTTGGCCTCTTGTTCTTACCTCTCCAGGCAAGGCTTTGATGGAGAGGACCACATCACATGGGAGCCTGCTGGCATTAGAGATCTTGAAGCGAGCTGTGGCCCGTTGCCCAACCACAACTTTGGTGAAGATGAATTTGTTGTCATCTTTGATGAACACACCGTTGCCTTGCACTGACTGTAACGTCTGGTGGAGATTGACGTTGCTGTGGATCGGGTACTTCTCAAAGATGGATGTGATGTCTTCAACAAGTGCTGCAGACAGACCAGAGGGAGGGCTGAGGCTGGAGAAGCCTCTGCTGAATTTACCTGGACTCAGTTGGCCTCTCAGAAGGCTTGATAAGCCCTTTCTGCCCAGGTGACTGCAAAACCCAGCCTTGGATGAGAGAGCTCAGTCAGTGAGGATGGAGCTCAGTCAACCTCAGTCTTAAAGGGCATTGCTTTCCTTTTATGCTTCCACACATCCCTTCCAGCCTCTCCCCACTGGTGGACTTGAAAAGGACTGCAACCTCTGAGGATTTTAAGCTGGGACTTCAGGACCAGGGTGCCTCTCTATCCAAGTCGCAAGTTTAGGTGCTGATCAGCAGCAGGACTGCCCATGGCAACCTGCGGACAGGACGTACCTGGGAAGCAGGACTCGGCAGTCAGGGTAAAGGGAATGCCGAGGGGATTGTCCTTGGGGTCTCTGTTGCTGATGTCAATGTACAGCTTCTCCTCACATTTCCCCTCTGCTCCTGCGTTGCAATCCACTGTGATGTTTTGCTTGCCCCAAGGACCGACGGAGCCGGAGCAAGGGGACACGGTGAACATGCCTACAGTGAGCTGAGCCTGCAGAAAGAGCACCAGGACAGGCTGATGCCCAACAGCCGTGCCCTGAACGCCCCCAGCAAGGAGGATGCCATGCCTTGGCCTCCAGCTGGGCCCAAGCACCCAGTGGCAGGGCAGGGAAGGATGACTCCACGGCCCAAAGGCAGCCCCGGGATGAGATGAACAAGCCAGGAGGAGCTGCACGTCTGTCCTGAGTGGCAGAGAGGAAGGAGTTTGGTGAAAAGAATGAAGGTGGTGGCTGGGATCCTTCAACCTCCAGGGGTACAGGAGAGCAGAAATGACTGAGAGCAATGATGGGAAAGAGGGAGAGGATTGGAAAGAAGGAAAAGCAAAGCTGTCAATGCTCTACGGATTGGGAGTTCAGATGGGGACAGTTTGCTCCTGTGGTGTTCCCAGATCTGTGCTGGCTAGCAGCCACCAAACACAGGACCTGCTCCCCTCTCTTGACCCCACAACTGCAGGTCAGAGCCAGAGCATGGGAGTGTCAGTGGAACTGAGCAGATAATGGACTCTCCATCCTGCAGATCATGTCCTATCCCTCATGTCCTATCCCCAGCCTGGGCAGAGCTGCATCCTCCCCCATCCCCTGCAGCATCACATGCTGGGGAGGAGCAGGAGCCACCCACCTGTGTCGAGTGCGTTCTTTCCTTGACCGAGGGGGCAGATTCCTCTTGCTGTGAACTGAGAGGAGAAAGCAGAGATGTGTCATGCTGAGCTCCCCTGCCTTTGTCTGAGGCCAAAGCTGGCCTTCCTCCCCATGGAGGAAAGCCTTCCTGCTCCTGATGGCCCCTGGAGAGCTGCCTGCAGCACCCATTGCTGCAGCTTATGGACAGAGCAGCTCTGTCACCAGCTTTGTCCCACACATGGGGATACTGAGGTGTTTTTTTGCTCCCTCCTCCCAAGCCAGTGACCCAAATGGACAATAACCCAGGTCTGGCTGCCTGTCACACACCAGCTGTGTGGTGGTGCCTCCTCAGACAAGAAAGGCTGGTGCAGGTCTTCTCTTACCTTTGCAGTGGAGGTGCTTGGTGGATGAAGAATTTGAAGTTGAGGGCGCCTTTGTTCTCTACAGTTAAGACCTGGGTCTTCTTGGTGCCCTTAGTGATGAGACCGAAGTCGATGGGCGAGGCAGGCTCGATGCTGTACTTGCTGTAGACGGCTCTCGCCGACACCCTCACTGGGATGGTGGCAACGGTCTCGCCTCCTTTACCCACTTGGGGATCAAAGACCTGCAACCAGAGCAGGGGCTGGTAAACACAGCAGAGGCCAGTCTCTACCCCTGTCCCCTGACCCCACCCCAGGTCTCCATCAGCTCACCCTCCCTATTTAAAGGCCTCTTCCAGAGCTAGATTTCCAGCTCTCTTATGAAGAGAGCTGGAAATGGTTTTGGAAGTTTTTGTTTGTGTATGTAAGAGAGAGGATGCCCCAGCTAAAAACTTCTTTGCCAAAGACACCTATCCTACTTATGCTCCCAAGACACACTGTGCTAATATAGCCGGGCCCTGGCAGCTCACCTGGCAGAGCAGGATGGGTTTGCTCTTGAGAAGCATTTCGGTCATAGGGTGGAAGAGGATCTCAACTTTCACAGGTGGCTGGGAGGCTTTCGGCCGGGAGGCTTTCAGCACACCCTTCTGTGGCCGGACAGTGAAATGAGATTTCAAGTCGCCCTTCTTGGAACTTCCAGTTGTCAGCTTGAAACTGTGGAGAAAGGGAGAGAATGAAGACGTCTGCAGTTGAAAGTACAGGTACCACCAGCACAGCCAGGACTTTGCATAGGACCAGAAAAAAAAGAAAAAGGAGCAGCATGGGAACAGGTTCTAGCCATGGACAGAGGGAGAACACAGGCCTGGGAGCCTGAGGAAAAGCTCAGCACCAGGCAGCTGGACTCACCTGTACTCAATGTCATATAAGCCTTTGTTCTTCAGACTCAGCACTTCCTTCTTATTATCAAAGACATTAATGGTTCCAAATTCTACACTGCCATCTGGACCTGCAGAAAACCCACAGAGCGAGGTAAGAAATGGTGAATACTTGTGAGCTGCTGCAGAGCACACCCGGTCACAAGCTACACAGTTGGAGTTCTTGTATGGCACAAAACCCTCTTGAGCAAGTGTCCCTTCTCGGAAGTGTTCTCTAGCTACTTGGCTGCCCTTTCTCTTCTTACTCCCAAGTATCTGCAGGGTAGAAGCCAAGGAGCTTGGTTTCCATTTCCTTGCTTCCAAGCACAAATCCAACTGCTTTATGTGCTGTGCTGAGCCTTTGGGCATTGCCAACTGCCTGTTCAGATGACTGTTGTTTCAAAGCACCAAATGCAATCTGCACATGAAGCTGCATATTTCCAAGTTCAGAAGGGAGAGACTCAAGGCTGTTGGTGCCCTGACAGTGCTTTACTTCACACAGCTTGCAAGGTATGTGCTTTATGGATCTGTGCCACCCTTGCCTGCTATGCCATCCCCTCCCAAGGGCTTTGGTTGCCCACTTGCTAAGGTAGTAAAATGCACCTGGACTGTGTTGTCTGGGAGGCATCCACTGACCTTCAGGCATGTCGATGCTCAGATTAACATCATAGACCTCCACAGAGACTTTGATAGTTTCTGCATGAACAATGCCCAGGATGTTTTCTGCATCTGAAACCTGAGGCAGCAAGAAACAAACACTGCTTAGACCACTCTTTTGGAAGACAGCCTCTAAGTCCTTGTCTCTGCCAGCTGCTTCCCCCATGGCCTCCCTGGCTTGACAAGTGTTTGTGGACTCCCAAGCTTTCCTAACCTGTCCCTCTCACAGGCTGCCCTGGTGGGATTCTGCTGCAGTAAGAAACCTTATCAGCCCAATTCTGCACTCCCACAGCAGGGAATGGTGCTGCTAAAGCACCCTTGAGAGGGCCAGGGCTGTAAACACAACCACAAGAAATGTGAGGTGTCCCAGAGCAGGTGGCATTGACAATTAGCGCCCTCCTCTTCAATCACCTCGCATGCTTACTGAAATGCAGCCTCTAAACCACAGGGAACAAAATCCCAGAAAGGGTCCAGAGTGAATGCTGGTCTGCACAACCAAACAACAGCCTTCAAGCCTGCACAGCAGTAAGGTAGCTGTGGTACAGGCTCCAGATGCAGAGCCTGGGCACCCGGCCAACCCAGCACTGAGTCAAAAGTTGGGGCCACAGCACCCCCGTGTCTGTCAGGTGCAGCTCTTCCTGACTCTGTCCCTAAGAGCACTCAGCTGCTTGCTCTGCCCTGCTCTGCCAGGAAGGCCCAAGTCTCTCTCACCTCCAATCGGATGATCTTATTTGTCATGCCAATCTTTTCAGCCTTGAAATCCACGTTAACTTTGAAGTCTGTGCGGGGGCCAACGATGCCCCTGCCTTGTGACACAGAAAACTCATCGCCAAGGTCCTCCAGCCCACTCAGATGCCATGCCATGGGCAGTGGGCTGTCGTTTTTGAGGACTAGAGTCTGGGTGTCAGTCCTGCAGAGACAGGAAGACAGTGTCAGCTGCTTGGTGTTCACACCAGTCTCGCCATTGAATGCAGCTCGAAGCAGCTCCATCTGAGCCTCTGGAACCAGAGTGAAACCTCTTCTCTTTGTCACAAGCCTTGGAGTGCCCTCAGCCATGGGATGACTGACCTGTGCAGAAGAAGCTTGTTGAACTGCAGCTCCTGGGGGCTGACCTCCAGCTTCACATGCACCCCTTCGCAGCACAGTCGGAAGACCACTGGCTCCGCGTTGTCCTTGATGTGGCAGATGAGACTGTCTTCCATGAGGCCAGTGGAAGTCGGGTACGCCCAAATACTCAGCTTCTGAATCCGTCCCCACAAAAAGAAATACAAAGAGCCCTCCGTGAGCAGGAGGAACGGCACTTCTACGGTGCCTGCCCTACCTTCTCACCTCCTACCTTCTTCTCTTTGGGCTGCAGCCTCATACTGGGAGGGTCCAAAAGGAATGTCTCTCCTTTGCTGTCATTCTCAAAGGAGAAATGGACCTCTGCCTCCATGGGGGAGTCATTGAGGATGGTTAACTTTTCGATGTTGTCAGGGCAGTTCTGTGCCTTGTACCTGTCCAGAGAAGGGGAAAAGGCTGCAGAGGAGACTGTTGCCCTCACCACACACCGAGGAAAGCACTGTGTGCTGGCAGCAGGAGGCGGCACCAGAAGACCCCTCCCGACATCTCAGTCTGTACAGGCAGCACACAGGGATGCTCACTTGGGAGCAGGGAGCACATACCACTCTCTTGACTTGCCACAAAGCAGCGGTCCAAAGTAGAACTGCTTTGTGCTCATGACGTACTCCTTGACGATGATGTCCTCCTTCTCCTTGCTCTTCCTGCAGCGAGGAAACACCAGCCTGGGCAGAGAAAATGGGGAATGAGGAGCTCTGAGCAAGTAGGAAATCTAGTCAGAAAGCCATCACCCCTCCTGGTGGCTGAGGTACCAGTTCAGCCTCCCAGCTCCCAGCAGAGGAAGAGATGCTGGGTGACTCAGGCAGCACCATCTGCCCCAGCCAGAAGATCACAAGGGGCAGCCCTGGCTCTGAGGTCAGGGGAAGCAGTGTGGGATGCTCCTGTGGCCCAGCCTTACCATGGGTTCTGGCTGATGCTGGGGTACAGGGCAGTGGCACTGCAGGGCAACTGGTACAGGCGCTTTGACCCCAGGATCTCAAAATTCATCATCTGGTCAAACTGCCCTGGCACTGTGGTGCTGAAGCGGATCTTCAGTTCCACCTCGCCGTGGGCAGGAACGATCCAGCGGACCTGCCCTGAGACACCCCCATCCTGGAAAGCAGAATGGGGTTTGTTAGCCAACAGGAGAGAGAATAAATAATCACCACCTGCCCATGAACTTGGTCTTCCTTATTGGTCTGTGTCTTGCCTTGGACACCCCTCCTTACCCAGGACCCTCTCCCCACTGAGGACCCTCTCATCAAGGCAAGTTGATGGGTTTAAGTGAATTTTTTCCTGTTGTCTTACAGAACTGCTCTATGTCTCTAGCAGAGCTGTCTCTTTTCTCTCATCCCTGGTGGAAAGGATGCCTGCAGACATGGGGCCCCATCACGTCTTCACTGCCCCTCCACGGTGACCCTTTTCCATCCAACCTGTTCCCTGCCCTGGCACCCTCACTGAAGGCACAAAAGGAGTACCCACCACATCATCTTCTGCAGCAGCACCTTCAGGTTCAACAAGGATGAAGTGTCTGAAGTCTTCTGCTGCTGCGGGGACCCTGTCCTCCTCTGGGTAGGGGACCACAGAGAAAAGAGAGCCAGGGGGAATGGGAGGCCCTAAGGGACCCAGTCCCAGAGAGTCCAGAATCTAAAACAGAAGAGAAAAGCCTGTTTATACTCCTGTCACCTTCCTCCTCACACTCCTTCTCTAAAGGCCCTGAGGTTTTGGCAGTGGAGTTTTTGATTTATATGGAGTACAAGTGCTTTTTTTATGCCCAGTGGGTTAGCAGGCTGCAGAGCAGAGGCAGGACCTACAGTGGGACCAAGAGAGAAACCTCTCCCAAGCGACTCAGCTGAAGAGAACAATGCCTGTGAGCTGCTCTGCCCTGGGACCATTTTTAATGATTTCCAGACTGAGAAACTCTCTAAACAGATGGGATGCTTGGACACAGAGCACTCCCACTTTCCACACATCTGAGGGAGGCTGAGAACCTCCCCATCCACAGAGATACTGTGGAGCTATTGTGGAACATCATCAGTGCCTCGACAGGGCTCTGTGTTGTTATCACCTGGGGGACACACTGTTCCAGGGCCCCAGACCATGGCAAGCTCAGCATCTGAGCCCTGCAGGCTTTTACCTGCTTTGCTGGTGGCAGCTTCTTGCTCTTCAGGATCTTCTCAAACAC
>NW_020885997.1:0-8047 GCF_003945725.1 Corapipo altera
AGATTCCTGCTTGGGACTGGAAGGGATCTGTCCTTCTTTCCCTCCTGGACTTTTATTTGGAGGGGAGAAGAGATCTGATCCATTGTAAATACTATATGTCATGGTAGAGATAGTTGTGATCGTGTGTATAATGTGTTATAGTATTTATTTGTACAGTCATTGTAATATATTCCCTTTCCCCCATTCTGAGTCTGGTTGTGTTTTGTCTGGAAAAACCCATCTCACATTAGGTTGAGATGTGGGAGGGGGATGGAGCTAGGTGTGGGGGGAGATGGCAGGCCCATGGAACCCCTGGGCCCCCTGGAAGCAGAAGAGCTGGAGGCATTGAGGGGAGTAAGACCGTTCCCCTGAGAAAGGTGGAGGCAGCTGCCTATTCCCGTGGAAGCGGCCCTGAGAGTTGGACAGCACAATGTGGGGGGAAGTTACAGCCCCACAACTGAAGTCTGAGGACTTTGGAGTATTGTGGAGTGTTAGGCCGTTTTTCATGGGAGCAGTGAAACCAACCAGATAGTCCCCATGGACACAGCCTTGAGCTGTGTGCAGGTGCACATTCCTTAGTATTTGTGTAGAAAGATGTTTGTGTTATGTGTGAGAAAGTAGAGGTAGAAAAACCTAATAAAAGGCTGCCTGCTGCTCTGAGCAGGCAGACATCCCTTTGTCTCACCATCCTCGTGTGTGTTGTGTGTCTTCTTCCCCCCTTGGACCGGGACCCCTTCGACAGATACCCAGCGACAGCTAAGGAATTGGATTTTGGGGCTATCTCAAACCATGACAGCAGTGCACAGGTAGGAGAATTAGTAGCAGTTTGGAGTGTATTTAATCATGAAGCGAGACCTCTGACTCTGTATATGTTTACACTGATTCTTTTGCTGTGTTCAAGGGGTGTACCAAGTGGCTCCCCTTCTGGGAGAACAATGACTGGGAGGTGAACAGAGTCCCTGTTTGGCAAAAAGAGAAATGGCAAGAAATTCTTGCTATAGCAAAGAAAGGGAATTTTTTAGTCAGATGGGTAGCCTCTCATCAAGAAAACGAAACTCCAGCTAGCCGCTGGAACAACAAAGTAGATGAACTGGCCAGATTAGCCCCTCTAAGTGTAAAATCTCCCGCAGAGAACTGGGACAGACTGTTAGAGTGGTTCCATTTAAAGAGACAGAACACAGGAGCACAAGACCTATACAGAGAAGCAGGAAGAGGGGGATGGCCAGTAACTCGAGAGATGTGCCGTTCCTGCATATCCTCATGTGAACAGTGCAGAACCCGACTCGAACGTCACCCTTTAGAACAACCCCCGTTACATATCAGAGACAGAAAAGGGCTGTGGGACACATGGCAGATAGACTATATTGGACCCTTCCGAAAGTCTGAGGGAAAACAGTATGTGTTAGTGGGAGTGGAAGTCAGGTCAGGATTAGTGCAAGCAGAAGCCTTCCCTCAAGCAACCAGTACAAACACTCTAGAAGCTCTTAAAACGTGGTTCAGTTTTTTCCCAAAACCTGTATCTATTCAATCAGATAACGGGTCACACTTCACAGCTACCATCGTCCAGGAGTGGGCCAAGGAAGAAGGAATCCAGTGGATATTTCACACACCATATTATCCACAAGCAAATGGCATAGTGGAAAGAACAAATGGCCTGCTTAAACGATTTCTAAAACCTCAGAAATCCAACTGGACTGACCTACTATGGGATGCTGTAAAAATGGTAAATGACAGATGGGGAGTAAATGGCTGTCCCAGACTCACAGCTTTTTATCCACAGCCTCCCTCTCTGATACCAGCAACATCAAAACCTGAGAATAATCAGAAACCCTCTCACCTTCCTGGACAACCTGTATTTGTGGAACTACCTACTGTAGGAGCCGTACCAATGATACTGACCACTCCATTGAACATATACACCTGGAAAGCAAAAGATGCTTATGGCAAAGAACACAAAATAAGCTCTCGGTGGATTGTTCCTACATTTTAATATTGGGCCCTAAAAGGGGCCAGACAGACCTTTTTCTTTTCTTTTACAGGTAACTGCCCAATGGAGAAAAGTATTCAGAACTGTGAATGAATAATCTCAGATTTGGACTATGGTTCAGTTTACTGGTAACTGTAGTTATAATTTGTTAGTTATGTTTGTATGGTTATTTACCTTGTACATGTGCTCAGCAGAACAGACTTACAAATGAAAAACAAAGGAACCTTGCCTGGGAACTAGTCAAAGGGTTTGCAAAAATATGGAATCATACCGATCAAGGTATATGTGTATCTTTACCCGAGTCTGTTGAACAAGGATTGCGATTTTTTATGATACCTTTGAATTTATCTTTTGTTTTTAACATGGCTAGTGTGACAGCCCCATTGCCCCTACCCGAAAAATGGACCAGCAGGACCAACGGAGCCCAACTACTCTGGAAAGGTACCCCTATAGTGCATGGTCTTTACCAAACTTACACCCCACCTCCTAATATAACTCAAGACTGGATGTCACGCACCAAATATTGTAAAACAATACGTCCAAAGGTAAATGTAACCATCTTATCTCAAATTGAATCCCCTCATCCATCTATTACATCAAGTAAAGGTGAATTTAAACCTGGAATAATAACCTTTGAGGAATATAATGCTAGACAACCCTGCCTTATTTACACATGGGATCCACTCTTTGACCCATTATACTCACCAGATGTATACGAAAGTAAATATGACACAGTTTTTAGTCCTTCCTGGTGTGTACAACTTACTAATGTAACAAATATAACTCCAATTAACCGGAAAAACTTAATGTGGGCGTGGTCCGTACAAGCATTTTTTAAATCCAAATTTACAGAACCCAAATTTACCATGCCTCAGGTAGAAGAAAATCCTTTATTCAATTGCTCAAAGGTTATAACATGCAAAGAAGGACCAGGAAATCCCCCAGAAACGTGGTTTTCACTCAGAATTAGAACTTTGATAAGAGATATGTGTACTTGTTGGATACCCTTCAAAAGGTTGGAGAAATCAGGATGAATCCTGCAACTCGACCTACAAATATCTTCTTAATCACTGTGGAGTTCCCTACACCCACTACCCAATCCACGGTACTCCAATAAATACTAAACCAAAAATCACCATCCTTGACCATGCAGACAATACTGACTGTAAAACTGTAAAATATATAGCCCCTCTGGGAATGGCTTGGGGATGCTCTGATGGAAAGTTTTATTCACATTTGTCATTAGAACAGCATGCTGGACTTAGGTGTGCACCTGGAATTCCCTCTCTCTGCCCCTGACGTGTCTTTACTTTTACTAAAGTGTCTAAAGAACGTCATCATCGCAGTGTTATTCCCTCTCCAAAAGCAACACAAAAACCAAAATGGGCAATTAAAAGAGTTGATTTTCCAGATTATTACACCACCGGGCAAAAAGCATCCCTTTTTCTTGAGAATTTCTTTACCCCCTATGTCACCTTAAAAAGACACCAATTTGTATTAGAAGATATTACCTGGCAATTAAGTGTTTTAAGCAATTGGACACAACATGCATTTGGAGAATTAAACACTCAAGTCCAGCAAACTACTAGATGACATTACAAAACAGATTAGCATTAGATATGTTACTGTTAAAAGAACAAGGTGTTTGTGGAATGTTAAATTTATCAGAAACTGAATGCTGTGTAACAATTTATAATGCTTCAACCTCCATTGAGGAGGCACGAACAACAATGAGAGAAATAAGTAATCACACTAGAAATTTGTTTTATGCAATGCAACCACCAGAAGTGTTAGATGGAACATGGGTTACCAACATCCTAGAGTCTTTTGGACTTACGGGATGGGGAAAATGGATAGCACAAATTGAAATAACAATTGTCATTGGAATTTTGTTCCTGATTACTGGCATTGGCCTGGTTAAATGCATGATAAACCGCTTGCTTGTTTCTTTCTCCCCCTCTGTTCGCTATATTCGCATTACCACCACTGAAGAAAACTACCTCGATGTGCCGAGAAACAATGTCGAATCACGGGGTGGAGTGTAACAGACAGATAACATACAAATGCCAAAAATTATGTTTCGCCATTGTTTCTGCCTGTCAAAAACTTCCTACCCAAACTTCTGTGTCAGTTTTCCACCAGAAGTTCTCACCAAAGTTTTCCCACTGGAGTTTTCCTGCCAAAAGATCCTGGTAATTTTCATCGCTATCATATCTCTGCGAACATCTGAACAGGGCTACGTGCCAAAACACCACAGACTACCTCCTTTGAACACTATAAAAGCTGAAGAGAAATTTGGGAAGATCGGGGAAAGAGGAATGGGAAAGACAATTGGCTTTACCAGCTGAGAGTTTTTCCCCCCTCGCCCTCACCTTTTTTCTCTTGCCACCGAAAGCTGCCTGCCCGTCACCAGAAGACTGGACCTCTGCCGTCTGGAAGTGGACCGGGACCCTCCGTGCTACCCACGTGAGTTTTTCCACCCTGACCATATACCGAGATCCCCGCCCGGCCTGGAGCCGCCTGGTGTGAGGCGTGAGCTGCGGAGAAGCTCACATTCTGGCTGCATTCCAGAGAACTAAAGACCCCCTGCAGCTAAAGAGATAACATCTACGGCAGCAAAGACCAGAGAAAAAAAAGAGGGCAAAACCCGCTTCTCTCTCCCTCTCCCCCCCCCCCAACAGATCAGCTTGGATGAATAGGTAGTTTTGGTGGTAATCTTCTTTCTCTGCTTTTAAAAAGTAATCTTAGCATTTTCTAACCTTTTGTTATTTTTTCCTCTTTCTCTTCGCATCTCTTAGCAATTAATAAAAACAGTTTTGGTCTCAGCAGATAGCTTGTATGAGTTCTAATTTTGCTCAAGGGAACATTCGAATATAAAAATTCTTTCTGCAATATTTTAGCAGATTGTAACATTTCTTTTGGCGCAGCGAGCAGGGTGCCCTTAAGCAAAACTGTTTATTCCAAAACCTGATAATTGCTAATTTTTATGATCGATCATTCTGTGATAAGACAATCAGAATAAGGTACCTTACCTCCTTACTTACCTACTTACCTTAGCTACCCTTCTTCCTTCCTTACCTACCTCCCTTACCTTCTTTTCCCTTCCTTTTTTTTTTGACTTTATGACTGTGTGACTTGAGGACTTTGACTTTACAAATTATTTTTTATGTTTGTTTTGGTTTTGTTTTGTTTTTTGAAGTTAATGTGCACATTGTAATTCAGTGCTTGCTGGGGAGAAAGGGGTGAAATTTTGGAAATTAACTTTTACGAGGGGCCCCCCAGATAAGCTCACCCCGGTTTTGGTTGTAACGTAACTTTTTTAAGAGGTAACTTTCCGGAGGAAGGAGCGAGACTTTGGGAAATTTGCTGTAACTTTTAAGAGGGGCTCTCCAGAAAAGATCGCTCCGAATTTGTAAAGTAACTTTTTTAAGAGGGGCCTTTCCAGGGAGAGGAGTGAAGAACTTTGGAAATTTGCTGTAACTTTTAAGAGGAACCCCCTGGAGACGTATTCACTCCGAATTTGTGGTAACATGGAACATAATGTGCAAGTTCTTACTAATTTGCTAGATGAATTTGGTGCCAGGCCATCTCCTCTGGGAATGGAATGGGCACAGGATAATTGGTGTAATATTCAAGCAATTGTTGATCGAATCTCTACCCTTCGGGCAGGGGTAAGAAAAGGTAAAGGAAAACCTATCGTTTGTTCAATATTAGGTGCAGCTGTGATAACTGCAATTAACAACAAAGAACAGCAGCAAAAAGCTCACATGAAAGTGGTTAACTCACTGCAAGAATCGATTAAGTCTTTGCAGATGCAGTTAGAGGAACAAGCGGCTACAGCCACTGTCCTCCAGGAAGAGATAAGGAATGAAAGGGCTACAGCCCGTGTCCTTCGAGAGGAGCTGTATGCAAGATTAATGAGAGAAGGTAAAAGAGAGTCAGAACTGGAATCATCTAAAGAAATATACCCTCTCTCTGACTTAAAACCTTTGCGTGATCAAGTTGAAAAGCTGTCGGTGTCTCTCCGTCCCCTAATTAAAACAGAATACACATATGAGGGCTCGGATGACGATACACCTCAAATAACTACAAAAGAAATCCCTTATACAGCAACTGAATTAGCTAAGTTAAAAAAGGAATATAGCAGAACCCCTAAAGAATCTGAGACTGAGTATGTTTGGAGAGTCTCTCACTGGGGGTGATCAAATTTTGTTATCAGAAAAAGAGGCTGAAGGGTTTTGGGGAGCCGGAGTTTTCCTGACCACAGGAGATAACCCTGCATCCTAGTCCCTTACCCAAAGAGCAGCCTATTGGGCTGGAGGACTCAACCCCTTAGAAAGGGGAGATCCTCTGGCTATAGTGGGAAATGTTAATCAGATTGTAGAAAGTGTTCAAAAGGCTGCTTGTTTGCAAATGATGTATGATAGAGAATTAACACCAAGACATGAATCCCCTATGATGTTGCCTGTAGACCCTGAAAGAATGATTCCCCTTATCAGGGGACTCCCTGAGGCTATGAAGCCTATTGGCATTCAGCTAAAAGGACAAATTGAAAGCCTCACCAAAGGGGAAAGAACTGCAGCTGCTTTAGAAGCAGCTTTAACCCCCAGTCGTTACCTTAGAGAAAATAAGATTTGGACCTGGGGAGAAGTGGGATAGGAATTAATTAATTATGGAAGAAAATATGGTCCAGCACCCTCAATTACTACTGATACTAAATCAATTCGGCGCACAGAATGCAAAAGTACTCCAGCAAAACTCAGAAAGGTAACATTCTCCTCTGGACAAGGAGGACCCACTAACACTGGGGGATACAGAGAAAAAAGGAATACCCTGTGGACTGTGGGCTTGCAAAAGGGAATCCCAAAATCCCTAATGGATGGCCAACCTACAGATAAATTAGAGATATTAATTCAAGAATGGCCAGTAAAGGAGGAATCCCTGAAAGCTGTCCCTGCTACAGCCCCTGCCCTGGAGGGGTCACAGAAAGGGGAGGGATCACAGCAAGGGGAGGTGACGGGAAACTCCTCTCTTCATCCTCAGTAGGTAAGCTGGGGGACAAAGGTTGGTTTTACATTAGATGGCTTACCACAAATTCTAAAGGAGATTTGTTAATAACCTTTCCTATTGGTCCCCGCAGAACTCCTGTAACTTTTTTGATAGACACTGGCGCTCAGGTATCTGCCCTGAAAATTGAAGATGCATCTGCATGTGGAATCACTCCCTCACGTAAAGGCATATTTGTTGCAGATGCTTTCAGGAACATACAACCCCAGATAACAGCAAAGGTAAGATGCTGATTACCAGGGGAGGAGAAAGCAGTTGAAACCCTAATGATTTGGGGTAAACTTCCTACCAATTTACTGGGACTAGACCTCCTGAAGGGAAGGTCTTGGACTGATGAGGAAGGAAACATATGGGCTTTTGGAAAAGAAATCCCACATCTGTGTTTACTAAGTCCTGCCCCTGCTCTTCCTCCCTCCCTAGTAACCAATGTCAAACCTTACCTCCTACCCTTGGGAGCAAGAGAAGGAATCACTTTAGTTATTGGAGATTTAAAAGAAAAAGGAATAGTGATTGCAACACATTCTCCTTATAATTCCCCTCTCTGGCCTGTTCGTAAGCCAAATGGTAATTGGAGGCTAACGGTAGACTACCGGTAGACTACCCTACCTAGACTACCCTACCGCCGCCTCAATGCAAATACGGGACCCCTTACTGCAGCAGTCCCAAATATAACTGACTTAATAGCAACCATCCAAGAACAAGCCCATCAAATCATGGCCACTATTGACATCAAAGACATGTTTTTTATGGTTCCCCTGCAGGAACAGGATCAAGAACGCTTTGCTTTCACATGAGAGGGCTAGCAATACACTTTTACCCGTCTCCCACAAAGATTTAAACACTCACCCACTCTAGCACATCATGCACTGGCACAGGAACTGTCACTCATTCCTCCTGCACCAGGAGTAAAAGTGTACCAATATATTGATGACATTTTAGTAGCAGGAAATGAGATTGCACCTGTGCGAACAACCCAAACAGACATTATCAGGCATCTTGAGTCCCTGGACTTAC
>NW_020885998.1:0-2351 GCF_003945725.1 Corapipo altera
GAATTTTGGGGTTAATTCCATCTTGGAATGGCAATTTTAGGGTTTAATTCCATCTTGGAATGGGAATTTCAGGGTTAATTCCATCACAAAATGGGAATTTTAGGGGTTAATTCCGTCTTTAAATGGGAATTTTAGGGTTTAATTCCTGATGGACCAGGATTAGACCCCATGGATCAGGATTAGGAGCAGGATTAGACCCTCTGGTTCAGGATCAGACCCCATGGTCAGGATTAGACCCCAATGGACCAGGATTAGCCCCCCTGGCTCAGGCTCAGGCTCAGGGTTAGCCCACCAGGACCAAGATTAGGCTCAGGATTAGCCCCCCTGACTCAGGATTAGGCTCAGGATTAGCCCCCCTGGCTCAGGGTTAACCCCCCAGGCTCAGGATTAGGCTCAGGATTAGCCCGCCAGGACCAAGATTAGGCTCAGGATTAGCCCCCCAGGCTCAGGATTAGGCTCAGGATTAGGCTCGGGATTAACCCCCCCTGGCTCAGGATTAGCCCCCCTGGCTCAGGATTAGGCTCAGGATTAGCCCCCCTGGCTCAGGATTAGCCCCCCTGACTCAGGATTAGGCTCAGGATTAGGCTCGGGATTAGGCTCAGGATTAGCCCCCCTAGGACCAGGCTCAGTCTCAGCCCCCCCCAGGCCCAGTTTTTCCCCCCTAATCCCAGTTTCCCTGCCCAGTTTACACCCTGGCGGGGTCTCCAAACCCTTCCCGGGCCGGACCTTCCCTCTCCGCCGGAGCCGTCGCCGCCTTTCCCGGGAAAGCCGAGCTGGAGCTGGAGCCCCAAGGCCGGGATCTGGGCCGGGATCAGGATCTGGGCCTGGATCTGGGCCGGGATCGGGATCTGGGTCGGGATCGGGCTCGGGCTCCGTGCCGGGGCCGCGCCGGAGCCGCCGTGTCCGTCCTGCTGGGGCTGAGCCTCCTGGGCTGGGCCCTGCTCCTCACCCTGGGCCTCCAAAAGCGTGAGTGGGGCCCGAAAAATCCGGGAATGGGAGCGGGAAAGGGAGCGGGAACGGGAATCGGGGCGGAAGGACCCCGGAAACGGGCGGGGTCTGCCCCAAAATCCGGGAATTGGGGGGTTAATTCCGGCTCAAAGTGGGGATCTGAGGGTTGGTTCCACACTGGAATGGGAATTTTGGGGTTAAGTCCAGTTCAAAATTGGAATTACAGGGTTAATTCCACACTGACGTGGAAATTTTGGGGACAATTCCGGATTAAAGTGGGAATTTTAGGATTAATTCCCCCTTTAAAATGGGAATTGGGGGGTTAATTCCGGCTCAAAGTGGGGATTTGAGGGTTGGTTCCACACTGGAATGGGGATTTTGGGGTTAATTCCAGTTAAAAATTGGAATTATAGGATTAATTCCACACTGACGTGGGAATTTCAGGGTTAATTCCATCTCAAAGTGGGAATTTGAGGGTTAATTCCACCTGGGAATGGGGATTTTAGGGACAATTCCAGATTAAAGTGGGAATTTTAGGATTAATTCCCCCTTTAAAATGGGAATTGGGGGGTTAATTCCGGCTCAAAGTGGGGATTTGAGGGTTGGTTCCACACTGGAAGGGGGATTTTTGGGGTTAATTCCACATGGAAATGGGGATTTTGGGGTTAATTCCAGTTCAAAATTGGAATTATAGGATTAATTCCACACTGACGTGGGAATTTCAGGGTTAATTCTATCTCAAAGTGGGAATTTTAGGGATAATTCCACACTGGAATGGGAATTTTGGAGTTAATTAGAGCTCAAAGTGGGAATTTTAGGGTTAATTCCACCTGGGAATGGGGATTTTAGGGACAATTCCAGATTAAAGTGGGAATTTTAGGATTAATTCCCCCTTTAAAATGGGAATTTGAGGGTTAATTCCGGCTCAAAGTGGGAATTTGAGGGTTGGTTCCACACTGGAATGGGGATTTTGGGGTTGATTCCAACTCAAAATGGGAATTTTAGGGTTTAATTCTACCTTGGAATGGGAATTTTAAGGTTAATTCCAGCTCAAAATGGGAATTTTAGGGACAATTCCAGCTCAAAATGGGAATTTTAGGGTTAATTCCACCTGGGAATGGGAATTTTAGGGACAATTCCAGCTCAAAATGGGAATTTTAGAGTTAATTCCATCCTGGAAGGGGATTTTTTTGGGTTATTTCCAGTTAAAAATGGGAATGTTGAGGTTTCATTCCGGCTCCAAACGGGAATTCCAGGCTTTAATTCCACCTGGGAATGGGAATTCCCGGGTTTCCCACCCCCCCCCTTCCCTGTGGGATTCAATCCCAGAGGAAATTCCCCCCCCCTGGAATTCCGCCCCCAAAATTCCCCCTCTGGAATTCCCCCCCCAAAATTCCCCCCCC
>NW_020885998.1:2451-8041 GCF_003945725.1 Corapipo altera
CCCCCCCCAAAATTCCCCCTCTGGAATTCCCAAACTGGGCCAAATTCCGGCCCCCTTGGGAATTCCTCGGGATCCACCCAGGGCCTTTTCCTTCCTTTTCCCTCCAGACCGAGAAATTTGGGAGGAATTGCAGCTCCTGAGGTCGAACTGCTCGGAAAACCGGGAATCCGGTGAGTCCTTGGGATCCCAACCCGCGGGAATTCCTTGGAAATTCCCCATTTTGGGGGATATTTTGCCCGTTTTTGGTGCAAATTAAGGGAAAAATTGGAATTGTCTTCCCAAAATCCCCCAATTCTGCTCCGTCTGTTCACGATCCCGGTGGGAATTCTGCTGGGAATGGGGCGGCTCATCCCAAAATCCCAAATCCTGAAGGAATTCGCCCCAAAACGTTGGGAATTGGAGCGAATTCCCATTCCAAATCCTGAAGGAATTTGCCCCAAAATGTTGGGAATTGGAGTGAATTCCAAAATCCCAAATCCTGAAGGAATTCGCCCCAAAATGTTGGGAATTGGAGCGAATTCCTATCCCAAATCTTGAACTGGGAGGGAACTGGGAGGGCACTGGGAGGGAACTGGGAGGGAACTGGGAGCACTGGGAAGGAATTGGGAGTTCTGGGAGGGCACTGGGATGTACTGGGAGCACTGGGAGGGCATTGGGAGGGAACTGGGATGTACTCGAGGGAACTGGGAGCACTGGGAGGGAACTGGGAGCACTGGGAGGGAACTGGGAGTTCTGGGAGGGCACTGGGATGTACTGGGAGCACTGGGATGGCACTGGGCTGGACTGGGAGGGCACTGGGCTGGACTGGGAGCACTGGGATGGCACTGGGCTGGACTGGGAGGGCACTGGGCTGTACTGGGAGGTCCCTGGGTGTTACTGGTCCATCCTGGTCTATCCTGGTCCCTACTGGTCCATACTGGTCCATACTGGTCCATACTGGTCCCAGTACTCCAGGAGCTGGCGGTGGCACAGCAGGGGCAGACTGGGATGGACTGGGAGCACTGGGAGGGTTGGGCTGGACTAGGAGGTCCCTGGGTGTTACTGGTCCCATACTGGTCCATGCTGGTCCATCCTGGTCCATACTGGTCCATACTGGTCCCAGTGCTCCAGGAGTTGGCAGCAACTCAGCGGTGGCAGACTGGGATGGACTGGGATGGACTGGGATGGACTGGGATGGACTGGGAGGTCCCTGGGAGGTCCCTGGGTGTTACTGGTCCATCCTGGTCCATACTGGTCCATACTGGTCCATGTTGGTCTATCCTGGTCCATGGTGTTCCATACTGGTCCATCCTGGTCCATACTGGTCCCAGTGCTCCAGGAGGTGGCAGTGGCACAGCGGCGGCAGACTGGGATGGACTGGGATGGACTGGGATGGACTGGGATGGCACTGGGATGGACTGGGATGGACTGGGCTGTACTGGGATGTCCCTGGGAGGTCCCTGGGTGTTACTGGTCCCTACTGGTCCCTACTGGTCCATACTGGTCCCAGTGCTCCAGGAGCTGGCAGCAACTCAGCAGCGGCAGACTGGGATGGACTGGGATGGACTGGGATGGACTGGGAAGGACTGGGATGGACTGGGAGGGCACTGGGAGGTCCCTGGGTGTTACTGGTCCATACTGGTCCCTACTGGTCCATCCTGGTCCCAGTGCTCCAGGAGCTGGCAGCAGCTCAGCGGCGGCAGACTGGGATGGACTGGGATGGACTGGGATGGACTGGGAAGGACTGGGATGGACTGGGATGGACTGGGCTGTACTGGGAGGTCCCTGGGAGGGCACTGGGTGTTACTGGTCTCTACTGGTCCCTACTGGTCCATACTGGTCCCAGTGCTCCAGGAGGTGGCAGTGGCACAGCAGCGGCAGACTGGGATGGACTGGGATGGACTGGGATGGACTGGGCTGTACTGGGAGGTCCCTGGGAGGTCCCTGGGTGTTACTGGTCCCTACTGGTCCCTACTGGTCCATACTGGTCCCTCCTGGTCCCAGTGCTCCAGGAGCTGGCGTTGGCTCAGCGGCGGCAGACTGGGATGGACTGGGATGGACTGGGATGGACTGGGATGGACTGGGAGGTCTCTGGGAGGTCCCTGGGTGTTACTGGTCCCTACTGGTCCCTACTGGTCCATACTGGTCCCTCCTGGTCCCAGTGCTCCAGGAGCTGGCGTTGGCTCAGCGGCGGCAGACGCGGCTCCGGGGTTGGATCCAGCAGCACTTCCAGGAGCTCCAGGAGGTCACAGGTGATTCCCGGGAATTCCCAACGGGAATTCCAGCATTTCTCCTGATTTCCCCCTGGATTTTGGGAATTTCTCCTGATTTTCTCCCCCTGGATTTTGGGAATTTCTCCTGATTTCCCCCCTGAATTTTGGGAATTTCTCCTGATTTCCCCCCTGGATTTTGGGAATTTCTCCTGATTTCCCTCCTGGATTTTGGGAATTTCTCCTGATTTCCCCCCTGAATTCCCCCTGGATTTTGGGAATTTCTCCTCATTTTCCCCCTGGATTTTTGGAATTTCTTCTGATTTCCTTCCTGATTTTTTCCCCCTGAATTTTGGGAATTTCTCCTGATTTCCCCCTGGATTTTGGGAATTTCTCCTGTTTCCCCTCTGGATTTTGGGAATTTCTCCTGATTTTCTCCCCTGTTTTTCCCCCTGGATTTGGGGAGTTTCTCTTGATTACCCCCTTGGATTTTGGGAATTTCTCCTCATTTACCCCTGATTTCCCCCTGGATTTAGGGAATTTCTCCTGTTTCCCCCCTGGATTTTGGGAATTTCTCCTGTTTCCCCCCTGAATTTTGGGAATTTCTCCTGTTTTCCTCCCGTTTTTCCCCCTGGATTTTGGGAATTTCTCCTGATTTCCCCCCTGTTTCCCCCCTGAATTTTAGGGAATTTCTCCTGATTTCCCCCTGGATTTTGGGAATTTCTCCTGATTTCCCCCTTGGATTTGGGGAATTTCTCCTGATTTCCCCCCTGGATTTTAGGGAATTTCTCCTTATTTCCCCCCTGAATTTTGGGAATTTCTCCTGATCTCCCCCCTTTTTCCCCCCCCCCTCTTCTCTCCTTCCCGTCGTCTCCGTCTCGTTCTCCGCTGGCTTCCCTCTGGATTTGGGAATTCCCGACATTCCAGGGCTGCTGTGCCAGACCCTGGAGGGTTCCCGGCGCTGCTCTGCGGGGTGGCAGCTTTTTGGGAAGAGCTGTTACTCCTTTTCCTGGGAATCCTGGAGCTGGGGGGAGGCTCGGGACGCCTGCGCCGACCTGGGATCCCACCTGGTCGTCGTCAACTCCGAGGAGGAGCAGGTCAGGGAAAACATTCCCGGCATTTATTCCCAATTCCCACCCCCCACTGCCCTGCAATTCCCACTCTGGAATTTTCCCGCCCTGGAATTCCCACCCTGGAATTTTCCTACCCTGGAATTTTCCCATCCTGAAATTTTCCCACCCGGGAATTTTCCCACCCGGGAATTTTCTTACCCTGGGATTCCCACCCTGGAATTTTCCCACCCTGGAATTCCCACCCTGGAATTCCCACCCTGGAATTCCCGCTCCCACCACGGAAAATTATGGAAATAATGGAAATAATAATCCATTAGATGCCCTGGAATTTTCCCACCCTGGAATTCCCACCCTGGAATTTTCCCATCCTGGAATTTTCTTACCCTGGAATTTTCTTACCCTGCAATTCCCACCCTGGAATTCCTGCCCTGGAATTCCCACCCTGGAATTTTCCCGCCCTGGAATTCCCACCCTGGAATTCCCACTCTGGAATTTTCCCACCCTGGAATTCCCACTCTGGAATTTTCCCACCCTGGAATTCCCACTCTGGAATTTTCCCACCCTGGAATTTTCCCACTCTGGAATTTTCCTACCCTGGAATTTTCCCATCCTGAAATTTTCCTACCCAGGAATTTTCTTACCCTGGGATTCCCACCCTGAAATTCCCACCCCGGAATTTTCCTGCCCTGGAATTCCCACTCCCACCACGGAAAATTATGGAAATAATAATCCAGTAGATGCCATGGGATTCCAGCCCTGGAATTCCCACTCTGGAATTCCCACCCTGGAATTTTCCCACCCTGGAATTCCCACCCTGGAATTTTCCCACCCTGGAATTTCCCTACCCTGGAATTTTCCCACCCTGGAATTCCCGCTTCCACCACGGAAAATTATGGAAATAATGGAAATAATAATCCATTAGATGCCCTGGAATTCCCACCCTGGAATTCCCACCCTGGAATTTTACCACTCTGGAATTCCTGCCCTGGAATTCCCACCCTGGAATTTTCCTACCCTGGAATTTTCCTACCCTGGAATTTTCCTCCCCTGGAATTCCCACCCTGGAATTTTCTTACCCTGGAATTCCCACCCTGGAATTCCTGCCCTGGAATTCCCACCCTGGAATTCCCGCTCCCACCATGGAAAATTATGGAAATAATGGAAATAATAATCCATTAGATGCCCTGGAATTCCCACCCTGGAATTCTCACCCTGAAATTTTCCTGCCCTGGAATTTTCCCACCCTGGAATTTTCCCACTCTTGAATTTCCCTCCCCTGGAATTTTCCTACCCTGGAATTCCCACCCTGGAATTTTCCCACCCTGGAATTTTCCCACTCTTGAATTTCCCTCCCCTGGAATTTTCCTACCCTGGAATTCCCACCCTGGAATTTTCCCACCCTGGAATTCCCACCCTGGAATTCCCACCCTGGGATTCCCACCCTGGAATTCCCACCCTGGGATTCCCACCCTGGAATTTTCCCACCCTGGAATTTTCCCACCCTGCAATTCCCACCCTGGAATTCCCACCCTGGAATTTTCCTACCCTGGAATTTTCCCACCCTGGAATTTTCCTACCCTGGAATTTTCCTACCCTGGAATTTTCCCACCCTGGAATTCCCACCCTGGAATTTTCTTACCCTGGAATTCCCACCCTGAAATTCCCACCCCGGAATTTTCCCGCCCTGGAATTCCCACTCCCACCACGGAAAATTATGGAAATAATAATCCAGTAGATGCCATGGGATTCCAGCCCTGGAATTCCCACTCTGGAATTTTCCTCCCCTGGAATTTTCCTCTCCTGGAATTTTCCCACCCTGAAATTTTCCTACCCTGGAATTTTCCTCTCCTGGAATTTTGCTCCCTGGAATTTTCCCACCCTGAAATTTTCCCACCCTGGAATTTTCCTACACTGGAATTCCCACCCCGGAATTCTCCCTCCTTGGAATTCCCACTCTGGAATCCCCATCCCGGAATTCTCCCTCCTTGGAATTCCTTTCCTTGGGTTGTTCCCACCCTGGAATTCCCACACTGGAATTCCCTCCCTGAATTCCCGCTTGGAGATCCCTCCTCTGAAATTCCCCTCCTGGAATTCCCACTGTGGAATTCCCCCTCTGGAATTCTCACTCTGGAATTCCCACCCTGGAATTCCCAGCCTGGAATTCCCAACCTGGAATTCCCACCCTGGAATTCCCAACCTGGAATTCCCAACCTGGAATTCCCAACCTGGAATTCCCACCCTGGAATTCCCAACCTGAAACCTCCTCCTCCCCCAGGAATTCCCAACCTGGAATTCCCAACCTGGAATTCCCAACCTGAAACCTCCCCC
>NW_020885999.1:0-8017 GCF_003945725.1 Corapipo altera
ATCTTTGCTACTGGCACCATTTATAGAATCGTAGAATCATAAAATGACTGGGCTTGTAAGGGACCTTGAAAGACCATCTAGGCCAATCCCCTTGTCATGGACAGGGACATCTGTCAATTTGTCATTGAATCACCTGGTCAAAGCTCCACCTAACCTGACCTTGTACACTCCTAATTATGAGGCATCCATCTCTCTGGGCAAATTCTTCTACTGTTCCACCACTCTCATCCTAAAAAAATTATTGATTCTGTCTAATCTAATCCAATCCAATCCAATCCAGCCTAATCTAATCTAAATCTACCTTCCTTTCATTGAAAACCACTTCTCCTGTCACTACTGTTGAAACGTCTTTCTCCATCTTTCTTATAAGCCCCCTGCAAAACACTGAAATGCCACAACAAGGCATCCCCAGAGTCTTCTCCTCTCCAGACTGAACAACCCCACCTCTCTCAGCCTTTCTTCACAGCGTTTTTCACAGCCTTTCTTCACAGGATCGATCTTCTGATCATTTTTATGGCCCTCCTCAGGACTTGCCCTGACAGATTCCATAGACTTTTTCCACAGTCAGTAAAGAGACATCAGCTCACCCACTGGGCTTGTGCCAGCCCAAAGCAGATGTGCACAGGAAATGTCAGGAATCCTCTTTCTGGGGACACAGATCCTGCAATCGAACTGGCCTCTGAACTTCCCCACTAGAATAAACTCACAGCAGGGCCCCCAAACCTAGTCACATGTGCGTGGGTTGTTTCATCACGGGATCACAAGTGAACCCACAGGCTGTCCTGCCAGAGCCTCCAACACCTCCATGCCATGGCCTCCAACCCCACACCCATGTCCATGGATAGGGCACATAGAGAGCAGGGACATGGTTTCATGGTCAGCAAACAGGCTCAAGCTGAGCATATTACTCTCATTAGCTGCGGCTCTACATTACACCAAGCACAGGTCAGTTTTGTCTCAACCTCACTGAAGCCTGGGACACAAGACTTGCAGAAAATGTCAAGTCCAACACCTGTGGCCTTGGACAGTTTAGGCAGCCTCTCTCTGGAGGTGACTCCAGATACCTAAGGGATGAGACATGTGCGTGTCTCTGTGTGTGATAAGCTATCTGTCGAGCTTATCTTGAGTGTCAACAGAAGAAAAACAGGTGTCTGTAAGGCCTGGATTGCCTGAACTGTGGGAGACAGCATATTTTGTAAGGGCTGAACCAAGGCTTGAGAGTGCCTATTTCTCTCCACTGATGATTAATGGAGCAAGAGAAGGACCTCAACTGGAGACACCTTATCTGGAGGCAGAGGAAATCAATTTTCTTCTACTAAGGTTTTGTCTGACTTTGAACTGAGATCTTTGCTTAGTTCTTCAATTAAGACTGAAGACATAGGCCTTAACTGCATTTAGAGGCTCTGAAATGAGGTAGGTGAATCCCTTAAAACCTCTGCATTCATGTGCCCATAGTTGCCTTTAGTTATCTCCCACCCTGGAGGTTTCACGACCACCTTAGTATCCATCACCAAATACTTGACACTTCCAGCCTCTTGGGACATGACTATTTCAGACATCTGCATGTCAGCAAATGGATACACGAGAGAGCACTGCGTTCCTGACAAGGTTCTTATACCACAGCTGCAGGCAGGAAGCAAACACCCAGCAAATAGGCACTTAGGGAATTGCACTGCTGTTCTTTAATTGGCCTGAGGAAGAGAGAGTACTATCCATCTCTGACAAGCCCCTAAGGCCTCCCAAAGGTCAAACTCCCTGTGGCAAATAGAAGGAAAACAGAGAACCATCTCCCAGGTGTGGCCAGCTCAAGCTTCAGTGTGTTAATGAGGAGGGTGCAGGGATGTTCTCATGCTAATGATGCTGGCGACTCTCTGGGGTATGATCTCACCATATGAAGCTAAACTAAAGAGAGTTTACACTCTGTGTGTGCACACAAAGCTCCCTTTAGTGGAAGGGCAGTGGTGGCTGTGAGAGGGAAAAGATCAGGAGCACAAGCTGTCAGTTCCTAGCAGGTGGATGGAGACGAAACTCGGCCAGGCAGTTGTGTACAGCTTGAAGTGAGTCAGCAAGGTGAGAGCTGCTCCTCCATTCATCTCCTAACATCACCAAACCCAGAGTTCCCCCAATAAATCTACCTGTCTCCAATGCTCTCCTTTAGCCAAGGGGACCATGGCTTCCTCGGGAGGATGGTGCATGAAAAAATGTCATTTGGATCACTTCCATTGGCAGCTGTGGTGAGTAAAGCCTGCCCAAGACATCGAGTATAGACTTCCACTGCCTTGCATGTTTAAGGAGAGCTGGATTAAGGAGGATTTCTTTACCCTTTAAATACATGAGATTTCTGTGGAGGAAGATAGGAGAGAAAGAGATCCTTTAGATGGTGTTTCAGCAACATTGTCTTACACAACCACCTGAGAATGACATATGTACTCCCCTAGACAACTGATGAAGAATCCTGCCTTGTCTGCAGGGAGGATATAGATTATACCCTGCAGTTCAGCAGAGCTCCCTTAAATGGAATTCACCTCAGAGGATTTTGCCTTCAAACACTGAGGCTTGGAATACCTCTGCACAAGTTGAGATGTGCGACATCCATCTAAGGTGCTCACCAAACTCCTGCCTTAGACCTCAGAGACAACCTGGCACTTCAGGAGGGCTTTTGTCCTGTATATGAGGCAAAATGAGCCATGTGTAGCTCATGCTTTTTCTCTGTTCGTGGAGAAAGAAGGGGGGTAAGCTGAGGAGCTGAGACAAGAGTATTACTCCATAGATATTTCAGCTTGGTCAGTAGAAATTCTTCCCCCGACCCTGGGATGGCAAAATTACAAAGAGGTGAATCCTACCTCTAGCAGCTCTGCTGAGAAGCAGAGATCAGTGGAGGACATGGAGATATTTACCAAAGCTTCCTGTGCTGAGGCCTGGAAGAAAGCAAATATACAAGACCAGGAGTCCTTGAGCAGTATTTCATGTTAGATATTTCAACTTGGTCAGCAGAAATCTGACTTGCAAAGGCTTTTCCTATGGCTGGAGAGCCTCAGCCTGCTGTCCATACTTTCCTATGTTGGTTTCTTATCTCACAGAAGTGACTACATTTACTGTCTTCTAGATGAGGTACCTGATCCAACAAATAATTCTCCAAATGTTCATTTGCTGGTGTAGGCCTGATTTTCGGGATCAGATCTAGTTGTCCAAACATGTTTTAGCAGAGGAGGATTTTCCTGACAATTTTAACTGAGGATAGATGCCGTTTTTGCATACTGTGAATTTTCAGGGATGGTGGTTTTGTTTCATTACCAGTAGCATCTGTAGAGCTAGCACAGGCAAGCAAACTCAGAGAAACTTTTCTTTCTTTGCAGATGGACCTCAACAGATGGAAGGACATGACAAATGGGACAAATGTGGAAGAATTTGTCCTTCTTGGCTTCCCAGGCACGTGGCATTCCCAAGTGTCCCTTGTGGTGGTGTTTGCATTGATGTACTCCCTGACAGTAATAGGCAATGCGTCCATCATAGGCCTTGTGTGGATGAGCAGCAACCTACACACCCCAATGTACTTTTTCCTCAGCAATCTCTCCTTTCTGGAGATCTGGTACACTACGGGTGTTGTTCCCAAAGCCATAGGAGTCATGCTGGGGACTAGCCAGACCATTTCCTTCAGGGTCTGCATCCTCCAGTTGTTCTTTATTCTCTCTCTAGGCGCCACTGAGTGTTTTCTACTGTCTGTCATGGCCTATGACCGCTACTTAGCCATATCCTACCCCTTGAGATACAGCTCCATCATGAACAGTGGCCTCTCCACTCGGCTGGTGCTCAGCTCCTGGCTGGGAGGCTTTCTGGCTGTCTCCCCGCTGGCCTTTCTGACATCCAGGCTGACTTTCTGTGGGTCAGATGTCATCAATCATTTTCTCTGTGATATAGATTCCTGCCTTGCCCTCTCCTGCAGTGATACATGGCCCGTGGAGCTGGCAACGTTCCTTGTCTCCATAATTGTTGTGGTGGCTTCCTGTGTGGTCACCCTGGTCTCCTACATGTACATCATCTCTTCTATCCTGAGGATCCAGTCAGTCCATGGCCGGAAAAAGGCCTTTTCCACCTGCTCTGCCCATCTCAGTGTTGTCACCATCTGGTTTGGCTCCACCATGTTCCTCTATGTCAAACCATCAGCCCAGAATTCCCTGGATCTGAACAAACTCGTGAATACCTTTAACACGGTGGTAACTCCTTTGTTAAACCCCTTCATTTACACACTCAGAAACAAAGAAGTGAAGCAAGCTCTGGGACGGGCTTTCCAGAAGAAGTGAAGTGGCTTTTCAAAAGGCCCCAGTGTGAGCAAACAGATTGATCCCTTCCCTCCCCTGACTTCTTCTCTGCAGAGGATCCTCACAGAGTGTAAGTGTGTGTGTGGGCACCCCAGGCAGTGAGAAGCCTCCAGTTCCCCAGCTCATCTCACTCACAGCCAGCTCAAGTTGGGCTGAGCCTCAATTCTATGGCTCCCACCACCCTCTGTTCCTTCTGAGGTGAATCCAGCATGCCTCCCAGTGCTTTAAAGAGCAGTGCTTGGCAAGGGTCACAAGCCCCATCAATAAGCTAACAGAGCTGGAGGAGTGGTCCTATCACAGGTTTCTATTCTAGTTTGCCAAGTGCTTCATCTTGTCAGGGTTTGTCTGAATCCCCTAAAGAAATCCCAGCAACTGCCTCACTGTTTAGGAAATAGATGTGTTTCTCCATTTAGTCTGATGTTTTCTGGATGTATCTATGCCCCATTCTTGTGGCTGTTTCATTGAATTATACTCTGATTCAAGATAAAATATGACAATGTCTAATATTTCTACCTGCAGTCACTATTCCTAGCATAAGACTGTAAACAAATTTTGCATAATTCCTCTTCTTTTCTCTCCTTAATATCTGAATCTACTCTTTTAATTTTAATTAAAAATATGCAAAATAGTGTGCTTCACACTGGATGGGTCAGATCATTTCCACATCTAAAACCCACATCATTTTTAACAGCCCATTTTGGTCTTTGTTGTGGAAAAACTGTAATGTCACAGCAAAGTGCTCAGACTGCAGAGCTTTGGAAGGCTGGCTGAGAAGCAAGTCTCCCTTCACACTCAATGGGAGGATATTAGCACTTCCAAAGGCCACTTGCTTTTTCCCTCCCAATTATCATTTCAGAGCAGATTAGTCATGTTCTCAAAGCTTTTCTTTCTGCACACTGACCGTGAAGAGTCCACGTGGCCACTTCATAAAGAGGAGGCATCAGCATGACAGACACGCCTTTATGGAGAGTGTGGGAGCTCCCCAACTGAGATGATTGAGTCTGAACTGAACATCTACTCCTTCTAGAAGCAATGGCACTTCTAGGGAGATTCACCAACCTCCTGGATCTGCCTGGGCACTTGGCTCTTCGGCCTGCATCCAGGCCCAGGCACCACTGCTCAAGGACAGGCTGAGTCCCACCCTTGTCAGCTGTTCTCTCTTTCCCAGTGGCATTTGGGAAAATCCCTGGCACAGCCCACTGAGGCTGCAGAAAAAGCCTGAGATTGGATTTATCCTCAGGTAGACATCACTGCTTGTTATTCTTGCCTGGGAATGATGCAGTTTGGGGAGAATTGTGTCTGTGGAGTGTTGAAGCCCTCTGCAGCCCTGGAGAGCAACAAAAAGCTAGAGCTGGAATGCCCAAGAAATCCAAGACACAGCAGAGTGCAGGACACTGAGAGATGCTGTGAATTCCTCATCAGCACTGCCTGAAGCTCTCTGAGATAAACAGAGGCATGCAAAGCCTCAAAGAGGGCTGTCAGAGCAGACCTACATCACCTGGGAGAGGCAGACCACCCTGGAAGAGAAGTAGGAAAACAAACAAGTACCCTTAGGTTTCTCAAGTGAAGTGGATGATGTTTCATGTGCAACAGACTCCAATTCAAAGAGTGAGATCCACCTGGAAAGCCAGCACCCCTAAGCTGAGCTTCCATAAGCAATGCTGTTGCCTGAGAATGTGTTCCCAGAACCCTTCCTTTCACTCATGGGAGGAAGAAAGATCACTGAGATATGCTTACCAGCTGTTGGACAGAAAAACTAGCATGGACTCAGGAACATAGGAGCTCCCTCCAGCTCTGGGGATTTCCCTGAGAAGAAGAAAATACATGAAAAAGAGTGAGATCTCTCTCTGGCAGTGGATGAGTGCAGGAAGAACGTTGTCCAGAGTCTGGCTGGTGACTGTTTTCCACTTGCTGATGCAGGGCAAGGAAGGGCTCTTCACTTCTTGGGCTGCTGTGACCACATGGCAAAACCATAAAAGCAAAGGCCTACCAAAGGCTGCATTCCCCATCTGTGGCCATCAGTGGAGGACCATGAAAAGGGAACAGGAAGAAGAGCTGTAGGTTACTTGCCCTGAGTACTCCAGTTTACTACCTATTTTAAGCAGAGGGCATTGACAAGGGTGGTTTGGCTTGTTTATGGTGTGGCCTTCCAATGGATCTGCACCAAGTTAGGTTTCTTGGACAGTTTTAATCATCAAAATCCCTGGATCTAGAAGCAGCTGTAAAAGTTGCATGAGTGTTTCACAGCAGAAGGCCAGCTCAGCCTAGCCCTGCCTCCCCACTGCCCCCAGGTGCCACTGCTGGGCAGGCTGAGATCAGAGTTACGTGTAAGTGGTGGCATGGAGGGAATCGCTCCTCAGACCACCTCTCAAATTTCATAGAATCATAGGATCATTTAATGGCTTGGGTTTGAAGGCACCTAAACGATAATCAGTTCCAACCCTGCCACATAGGCAGGGACACCTTCCACTAGACCAGGTTCCTCAAAGCCCCATCCAACCTGGCCTTGACTGGCCAAGTTGTGGCCAGTGTGGCACTTCCAGGGATGGGGTATCCACAGCTTCTCTGGACAACCTGTGCCAGGGCCTCACCACTTTCACACGGAAGAATTTCTTCTTAATAAGTAATATGAATCTATCCTCTTTCAGTGTGAAGACATTCTTCCTTGTCCTGTCACTCCATGCCCTTGTAAAAAGTCCCTCTCCAGCTCTCTTGGAGCTCATTTAGGTAGTGGAAGGGGCTTTAAGTTGTCCCTAGGACCTTCTCCAGGTGAACGCTGCCAGCTCTCCCAGCCTGTCTCCAGAGCAGAGGGGCTCCAGCCCTTCAAGTGTCTTTGTGGTCTTCTCTGGGCTTGCTCCAGGAGCTCCACATCTCTCTTATGTTGGGGGCCTCAGAAATGGGCACAGCACTCTATCTGGGGTCTCACAAGAGAGGAGTAGAGGGAAAGAGCCACCTCCCTTGACCTGGTAGTGACTCTTCTTTTGATGCAGCCTGGGATACAATTGGCTTCCAGGGCTGCAAACAACATTGCCAGCTCATGTCCAGCCTCTCATCCACCAGTACCCCCAAGTCCTTCTTGACAGGGCTACTTTCAGTCCACTCATCACCCAGCCTGTGCTTGGGAGTGGTCCAGCCAATATTCAGGACCTTACACTTGGACTTGTTGAGCTTCATGAGTTTTGCATGGGCCCACCTCTCTACCCTGTAAAAGTCAATGTTGTAGGAACACAACACACAGTGGACTCTGAGGACACCTGGGGACAACCAAGGCAGGGCAGAAGCATTGTGGGGAAGAACAAGGCCCCACACAAGCTCTGGGAATTGTTTGTGTACTCACAGGCTGCACAGAGAAGGGATGAGTCAAAACCAGCCAGAAATTTTTCCTGAGGGCAGAGTTACGCAGGTTGGAGCCAGCAGCACAGTCCATGGACACGGAGAGGGAAGAAGTGACCATAGGGAGGGAAAGAGAAGTTTAGGACACATCCTCTTGAAGAGGAGTCCTTGGACATCCATCTGAGGATTCCTGGAACTTCTTCTTTAGAACAGTAATTCAAACAACCCCACAAGTGATCCAGACTGATATATCACTTGCCTGCTCTGGTCCCATCCAGCACATAAACTGAATCTTCCACCTGCAGTGCTGCATTCCTACTTTAGAAATCCTGGGGCCTTTAATCCCAGGGATCAGAAGAAGCCTT
>NW_020886000.1:0-8017 GCF_003945725.1 Corapipo altera
CCCTCCACAGACCCTTTCTTCCCAACCCCTTTTACAACCCCCTCCACAGTCCCTTCCATCACCTTCTTTACAGTCTCCCTTGGCTGCTGTTCCCACAGCACCTGTGAGTTATTCTCCACCTGTACAAACTCCTTTAACTGCAGACTCCACTACCCTGCAAAATCATAAGAGTGAAGATCCTGGAAAACATAAGACCCGGAAGAAGAGATGAACCACCCCAAGGGAAGTAGAACAAGACAGCTCTAGTGAGGAAAATGAAAGGGTGTACTCGACACGAGAATTATACCCACTTAGGGAAGTGCCTTTGGGGGGAACGCAAGGGGGAATTGGGTTTGTAAATGCTCCCCTAAGTTCAAGTGAAGTTTGGGCATTTAAGAAAGAGATGGGGAGGTTATTAGAGGACCCCTTAGGAGTAGCTGAACAACTAGATCAATTCTTGGGACCAAATACATTTACCTGGGGAGAAATGCAATCCATTCTGGGAATGCTATTCAACCCAGAAGAGAGACAGATGATATGGACAGCAGGGATAAGGATATGGGACAGGGAGAATCAATTGGGCCCCCCTGGGGACAATAAAATGCCCATTAATCCTCCCTATTGGGACTCTAATTCTGCCGCTGACCAACAACACATGGCAGATTATCGCACCTTAATCATAAGAGGAATTAAGGAAGCTGTACCTCGTGGACAGAATGTCACAAAGGCATTTAAAAGCCAGCAGGAAAGAGATGAAACCCCGAGTGCATGGCTAGAGAGATTAAGAAAAGACTTACAACAATACTCAGGAATCGACCCAGAAACTACAACTGGACAAGTGGTACTAAAGGTCCACTTTGTAACTAATTCCTGGAACAATATCCACAAAAAATTAGAAAAATTAGACTATTGGCAGCACCGGGGGCTTGAAGACTTACTGAGAGAAGCACAAAAAGTCTGTGTGCAAAGAGATGATGAGAAAGCAAAAACAAAGGCAAAAGTATTAGTAGTCGCCATCCGAGAATCACATAAAGGTGTAAAGTCAGATGAGAGGAAGAGTTTTAAGAGAGAAAGAAAAATGGGGGGTCTGAATAAACTCCAACAAACTGTCCCAAGGGGCCAAGAGTTTGAATGTTATTATTGTGGGGAAAAAGGTCATTTAAAGAGAAACTACCCCAAAAGACAAAAGAACGCTAAACTGTTTGAAGAAGTTGAAAGTGATTAGGGAAGTCAGGGGTTTTATTTCCTGGGAGAAAAACATCATAAAAAGCCCTTGATAAAATTGATATTAGACCCCCAGGACGAAGAATATGAATTTCTTGTAGATACGGGTGCAGATAAATCGTGTATTATCAAAATTCCTCAAGGTTGTAGAGCCAGTAAAGATACAATTAGAGTAATTGGAGCAAAAGGAGAAGGATTCCCAGTGCCTATAATAAAACAAGTTCAAATTGAGGGAGAAACCAAAATTACAGTGGGAGATTTACTTTTAGTACCTGAAGCAGGTTGTAATCTTTTAGGGAGAGACCTACAGGTTTCCCTGGGAATAGGAGTTGTGCCAGAAGAAGGAGAAATGAGAGTTAAAATAATGACTCTAAAAGAGGAAAATGAGGAAAAGATTAACCCCAGTGTGTGGGTCTCAGAAGACCAAGTGGGAAAATTAAAGATAGACCCCATAAAAATAGAAATCATTGATCCCAACCACCTAATACAAATAAAACAATATCCTATTTCTCAAGAAGGAAGAGCAAAGCTTAAACCCATTATAGACAAATTACTGACAAATGGAACTTTAGAAGTCTATATGTCCCCTCATAACACCCCTATACTTCCAGTAAAAAAAGGGGATGGTACCTTTAGGCTAGTCCAAGACTTAAGGGAAGTAAATAGAAGAACAATTGCCTGATTTCCTGTAGTTCCAAACCCATACACCCTTTTGAGTCATATTCCTCCTAATTACATATGGTATAGTGTGGTCGATTTAAAAGATGCTTTCTGGGCCTACCCACTAGACCAAGAAAGCAGAAATATCTTCGCCTTTGAATGGGAAGATCCGCAAACACGGAGGAAACAACAATTAAGATGGACAGTTCTTCCTCAGGGGTTCACAGAATCTCCAAACCTGTTTGCACAGACCCTAGAAAAACTACTATTAGAATTCCCTAAACCTCCAGGAATAGAGGTTATACAATATGTAGAGGATTTATTAATTGTTGGGGAAAGTGAAGAGGGAGTCAGAGAAATCACAATAAAACTCTTAAACTTCCTGGGAGAAAAAGGACTAAAAGTTTCCAAGAAGAAGTTACAATTTGTAGAACAAAAAGTAAAGTATTTAGGTCACTGGCTACATAAGGGAACTAAAAGACTAGATGATGAAAGTGAGAGGAATATTGGCCCTAACTCCCCCAAAAACTAAAAGGGATATAAGAAGGTTACTGGGATTATTGGGATACTGCAGGCTGTGGATTGAGGGTTATAGTGGATTAGTAAAGTTTTTATATGAAAAGCTTACCCAAGAAGTAGTGAAGTGGAATGACAAAGATAGTGAAAAGGTAGAAGAAATTAAGAGCTCTTACCAGAGCTCCAGTTCTAACACTCCCTGAACTGAAGCTACCCTTTCAGTTGTTTGTAAATGTAGAACAAGGAATTGCTTATGGAATGTTAACACAAGAAAAAGGGGGACACTGGAAACCAGTAGCGTATCTGTCAAAATTACTAGACCCAGTCAGCAGAAGTTGGTCTGTGTGTCTGCAAGCTGTCGCAGCCACTGCTATATTAGTGGAAGAAAGCCGTAAAATCATCTTTGGAGGAAAAATTACAGTTTACACCCTCCACGCTGTACGAGTACTACTGAATCAAAAAGTGGAAAAATGGTTAACAGATGCCTGCATTTTAAAATATGAAGCTATATCAATCCATAGTCCAGACTTAGAACTACTAGTAACTAACAATCAAAACCTGGCACAATTTTTATATGGGGAGCCAAGTGAACTGACTCAAATATTAGAGTATGACTGTTCAGAACTAATACAATTACAAACCAAAGTCAGAGAAGATTTAGAAGAAGTGGAATTAGAAAAAGGAGAAAAATATTTTGTTGATGGTTCCTCCCGATACAAAGATGGGAAGAGAATTTCTGGATATGCAGTCATCAATGGGAATAATATGACAATTGCAGAATCAGGAAAGCTTAGTTCAGCCTGGTCAGCACAAGCGTGTGAGTTGTATGCCCTCTACTGGGCTCTTGAATTATTAAAGGAAAAAATGGAACAATTTTCACAGATTCGAAATATGGTTATGGAGTCGTACACACATTTGGGAAAATTTGGAAAGAAAGAGGGTTAATAAGCAGAGGTAAATCACTAATACATGAAGAGTTGATAAATCAAGTATTAGAAGCTTTAAGAAAACCCCTAGAGATAGCAGTAGTCTATGTAAAAGGACACCAAAAGGGAATATCATTCATAATCCGAGGAAATAACTTAGTAGATGAAACAGCCAAAGACGCAACTGAAAAGGGGGAAATAACTAAGTTACATATATTAAACTTACAACAGCCTGAAAACTTAGAAATACCAGTATTTTCAGAGAGGGAAGAGAAAGAACTAACACGAATAGGTGCAAAGAAGCAAGAAGGGGGGGGTATGGATCTTAGCAGATGGGAGAAAAATAGTTTCTAAACCGATAGCACGAGCAATATTAATGAAATTACATCAAACTACTCACTGGGGAACACGAGCTCTATGTGATCAGTTTTTACAATGCTATGGGTGTATAGGAATTTTCAAAATCGCTAAGCAAGTTACCAACCACTGCTTAACATGTCAAAAAGTAAATAAAAAAGTTATGAGAAATACCCCTGTAGGGGGATGGGATATTGCATACCGACCCTTCGAGCGAATACAAGTGGATTTCACAGAACTCCCACCTGTGAATAGATGGAAATATCTACTAGTAATAACCAACCATCTAACCCACTGGGTAGAAGCAATACCTACTGGAAGGGCTACAACAAATTTTGTAATCAAAATACTACTTGAAAATATAATTCCTAGATATGGAATGGTATATAGTATAGATTCAGACAGAGGAACGCATTTCACCTCAAAAATACTTAAAGAAATAACAATTGCTTTAGGAATCATGTGGAAACACCATACTCCCTGGTACCCCCAAAGTTCAGGGAGGATTGAGCGAATGAACCAGACTCTGAAGCAAACCTTAACTGAATTGATGATTGAAACCCAGATGTCATGGGTTAAATGTTTACCCCTGGTCTTACTACGTATTCGAACCCAGTCCAGGGCAGACCTCGGTCTATCACCATATGAAATGCTTTATGGAATGCCTTATATCTGGCTAAAGGATGCAGTAGGTGACTATAACAATATTGACACCAAATTAAGACCGTACATACAAACACTTGCAAAAAGGTTAACAGCAATAAGAGAACTAGGAGCCTTAGCCCAAACAGCACCATTAGATTTCAAGATACATAAAATAAACCCTGGGGATTGGGTCTTAATAAAGAGATGGAAAGAAACTTCTTTAACCCCATTTTGGGAAGGTCCCTTCCAGGTACTGCTCACGACAGAGACCGCAGTGGATACAGCAGAACGAGGGTGGACACACGAGACCAGAGTGAAAGGACCTGTTGCTCCACCACCCCTGAAGGAGTGGACTGTGTCATCAACACCTGGGGACCTACAACTTAAACTCCAGAAAAGACCTTTATGAATTCATCACCTGAATGGAGAAAACATATTGAGGACTGGAATGAGTTATCCCCAGAACAAAGAGACTTAAGGGTCTGACAGGTATTTCCTGAAAGTTTCTGCATAAAACCTAGCCTGAGATCCTTGTTTCAATTATCCCCAGGACAAATTCTTAAGAGACAACGGTTTGTTTCATGGAAAGAGGGAACCATCCCCTGGCAGAGTGGAGGGGCAGGTGCATATTTTACTAATCACCTAATTAATCCAATCCTTGTGTTAGTTTGTGACCTTGAGAAAGAAGATTCCCTAATTCCTGGACCGCCACCACCAGATTGCATACGCTGTATAAAACATCCATGGTCTCAACACAATGGTTAGATAGAGTGTCAGTGTAGGCACTGTCACCATATATGGTCCTGTGTGGCCTTTAACCGACATATACATTGCCCTGAGTGTCGTGACACACAAGGAGATCAACCCCAATTAGAGTCAGTACAGATAAATAAGTTGTTCTGTGGGTGGGAAATATTTGAAACAGACTGGTATGCAGCATTAAGACACTGTGCAAAGAAATTTGCTTGGGAAGCGGTCCAAATGGACTGTCCACTAGATGACTTTAACTTTATAGACCCCATGTAAAGAATGTCACAATGGTTAACAATTTATATATATTGATTAATTAGTGGGAATAATAATTTTGCTGACAGAACACGGTTGTTGCGAGATAAAGTGAACCGTTACCTGGAAATGGAAAAACTGGACCTTAATTAAATTAGAAGATCTAAAAGGGGCAAGACCAGGTTAACCTCTGAGCCTGCCACTGACAGCCAGCCACGGGATGCAACCCCGTTCGGGCATGGGCTGTGGGGGTTTAAGTTTTGATGGACCCTTTTGGATACTCTGTTGCTTTTGGGTTCATGTCCTGTCCGACGAATGTGCAAAATGCTACCAAATTACATGATATAAAGGCCGTATGATTCAAAGTTTAAGCTACCACTCATTTGTCAACAAAGTCTGCTATGACTCTAGACAACTGAACACTTGCAACACGGGTTCTCGGCAACTATGGGCAGCAAAAAATTTAGGAAAAGGGGGAACCAGACTGGGACTTAGTTGTCCTAAGGGAGAGGAATGGATTTGTTTCACTCAAGAAGGCCATTGGGACATTTCTGACAGGGGTGGAATGCAGGACTTGAAAAGGGAGGAAATAATAAAACAGAGGGTGCAAACCACATTAAAAGGAACCACACAAGGAAAGCCTTCCAACACAGGTGACTTATACCAGAAATTAAAAGACAAACTAGGAGAAGATTGGCAACTCCCAGGTTATGGTACTAACCTATATATTGATCTAATGGAACATATTATTCAAACCTTAGATTTATCTAAGTGCTGGATTTGTAGTGGACCTTTGATGACAGAAGAGTGGTCCTGGAAAGGGACTGGTCTCACTCCATGGGAAATTCTAAAATGGAATCACTCCCAGAAAGCATCAGAATCTAGGTCCCAAGGTTGGATTTTAATTTCTGACGTAGTCGGGCAAGAATGCATTGAACGGAGAGGTAGGGAAACATATAAAACTAAAGTAGGAGAGTCCCCATGCCTATCAGTGAAAATTATAAATACCACAGGAGAATTTTGGTGGCCAAAAGAACCATTAGGATATTGGACTAACAATATGACTGCAGATTGTACTTGGCATGATGAAGCTCAATGCTTAATATTGTCCAGATTAGAGCAAAAAAATTGAATCAATAATTTTATAGAAAGAGAGGAGAGATTGTGATAAACTGAGAAAATTATTCAGGTTAATTAAAAGAAAACAGTGTAAGGCCAATATGACCCGGAGAGAGAAAAGAAGAACAAATCGTAAAACTCAATTGGGCCCCTATAAAGAGATAAAACAAGTTACCTCCCTTTTACCTTGTGTAAGATTTATAGTGAAGGAATTTTGTTTAGTTAACTAGATAATAGCACCTTTCTTAAAAATTTATAACTTTGTATAGATAACAAACAAACATCTGCTGACTGTCTGACTTGACAATATATTATAGATACTTACAGATAATATTCTTGTCTAAGAAAAACATCTGTTGAATGTCTGACTTAACAATATGTAATGTTTATGCTTATGTATAATGAATATTCATGAATTAGTTGGAAATAAATGTAGAACAACTGTCTTCTTTGGGTGTGACAGGCGTTGGGAGTTGTTGAAACCCCTCCCTGATCACCCAGCGCTGAATTTGCTTTTATCATATAATAAATTCTAATTGGAAATCACCTGACTCTGGGTTTATATTTCTCACAAACTTGGTGACTTTGCCCAACGTGATTCCCTTCGTGTTCTGGGAGATATTTGGTGCCTGGGATAGGAGTGCGCCTGTTGTTTTTCAGCGGCCTATTCACAGACCTAATATTTCAACAAGGACCAAGGTAACGCATGCATATGATAAAAGCAAGGAATTAAAAAACTCCTGGAGTGCTGCAGCAAAAAAACCATAATTCTTGCGCACGAAGACCCGAGTGAGAACAACGGACTGTGAGTATCACTTCGGGGGGACGGGTAAAGAGGTCGGAGTGAATGAGTGTATGAGATGCAGCATAGTTGTGAATCTAGTGCGGGGTCCTTCTAACCTTGGTTCTGTCTTCCTGCGAGGGAAACCGCAGGTGAAGGGACGAAGCGATTGAATTGATGAGAGTGGACCTCTGGGGTCGGTGGGAGTTTTTCAGAAGGGACCACTGAGTCAGTGAAAAATCCTAGAAGGCATCCCAGAGGGTCGGTAGGAAAGGCAGGAAAACTTTAGAAAGGACCTCAGGACTATGGGGCAGGGAATTAGGAAATTAAGTTGCCTCAGGAAGGAAAGGAGCAGGCAGGCATTGCCAGATATACCCTTAGACAGTCCTCTAGGGGTAATGATCTTAAACTGGGAAAAGAGAGACAGTACTAAAAATAAGGAAAAATCAAAAATGATTCAGTACTGCATGATTGAGTGGACTAAAGAAAAAATAAGGAGTGATGGTATCTCTTGGCCTGTGTATGGATCATTTAAGGGTTGGATCTGCCAAGCCCTCAACAGTTATGTAAATGGCAAGGAGCCGATAAACCCTGAAGAGAGTGAATATGCTGCTTGCTGGAAAGAAGAGGTTTGACCAGAACCTACTAAAGTTTATAAGTTAACAAAAGAAAAGTAAGTTGGAAAGACATTAACAGAAACCAAATGGGAACCATTAGACAATTTACCTCCACCCTATAATCCACCCCCTCAGCAACCCCCTCCACAGACCCTTTCTTCCCAACCCCTTTTACAACCCCCTCCACA
>NW_020886001.1:0-6657 GCF_003945725.1 Corapipo altera
TTTTTCTGTTTTTTACTGTGGGGAGGGATCAGCTTTTTGAAGACCTGTGTAGTTTAATCACCAGCCGTTGTTTTATAATAAATAAGGATGTGCAGTTTCCAAGAAGAGTTATGGAAGTTCTTAGCCTGGAGTTGGATGCTGTGGGATCCTGCCCTAAATACCACAAGGTTTCTTCTCTAAGGAAAACTACCAAAAAACTCGAATTCCCTGCCCTGTTCCCCCTTCAAAAAGCCAAATAAATAAATTAAAAAATAAGGAAAAGGCTTCCCAGGAATAACTATTTATAGTTTGTTCTACCACAAAGTTATTTATGCCACTTCTTGAAGCTCTTAAGCTCTGAAGGCCCATAAAGAGCATGAAATAGCAAGTTGATCTTAGTTTTTTGACAAGAAATGTTGTTTGTTTGGTTATTTTTTAGCCCTTTTGCTGCCTGAGCAGCTAAAACACTGCCCAAGTCAGGAGTTACTCTGGGGACACTTATTTAAAGGAAACCACAAATGTTTTGTGTGTGTGAGGTCCTGGAGAGTGTGTGGTTATAACCACAAGTGTTATCTTGAAAGGATTGTTTTTCTCCGTCCAAACTAATTTGGGATGAAGTGAATGGAGTCATTTGCAGGGGTGTGGATAAAATCCCATAAAACCCCTCACTTCTGGGTGAGAAACTGTTATTTATCAGAAAATAACTGGCTTGGCTCCCAGTTGATACCTTCCCTGTGGAAAAATAATTATTATTGTTGGCTCTCCAGGTTCTCTCTTGCTTTGGGGTAGCAAACCCAAGATCTAGTCTGGGATTTGTTTGCCAGATTATCTGTTGAGTAATTAAAGTATTGTGGAAAAACAGCCCAAAAGGAGGATGAAGGGGCTGCTCATTTAGAGAAATTAAACAAATGTCTGTGTTTAGAAACACAGCTGAGAGGTATTGAAAAGCCTCATGGAAAAAAAAAAAGAGGGGTTGGAAAGTATTTCAGTGGTGTAGAGGAAGGAAAGTGTGAAGGAAAGTAAAGATGTAAAGGAAAAAAACATCTGGAAGTATGGAATTTCCTTATGGAAAAGATCCACAGTTCTGACCTTCAAGCATTGGACAGAAATTCTTGTTTAACTCCATGTACAGCTCTCTGTACCTCTGCTGGAAGAATTCCCAACCATTCCAAGTGTGGGGGACTGTCCAGGGTTAGAGAATTCCTAGAATTGAGTATTAAACTCTCTTCCTCATCTCTGGAAGGTGATTCCAGCCCTAAGGCTCAAATAACAAAAAAGGAAAACCTGCATAGATTCTAAAATGGTGTCACATCTCTGCCTTGTCAGACATGTGCCATAATCACTTGTCAACCTTCCTGATCTGCATATATATATATATATATATATAAAAAAAAAAAATATATATATAGCTGACTAGAAATACAATTTTTCACCTGAGAAGCCTTTGCTTTACAAAATGATGTCTTCTTGGATCGGGAGAATAATCTGTTTCAATGGAATTTTAGCTTCCTGGCAAGCTCTGTATGATGCTGGGAAGCTTTGTTATTGCCATTTTTTATTTTTTTTTTATGGCATTACAAAGATTAATTCTGCAGGGACAGATGTTCAGGTAGTGCAGTAATGAGAAGGTAAACAGCTGGGGAAAGAATTTAATAAAAGTAGGTGCAAATGTAACCTGTCAGATAACAGATGTCTCCATCACAGCCCTCAGCCTGTGGTTAGCACAGCTGGAGACTGAGCTCTGCTCTCTTTGGTGAGGAAAAAAATTCATTAAAGAGCCTATTTTGTTTCTTCAGAGATTCTAATTTCAGTGGTTCAAATCTCTGAAGGAGGTTCTGTCTTTCAAGATCTGCTTGCTGTGTTTAAAGCTCCTGGAAGTGGTGCCAAAGAACCACGAGAAACAGGGAAAAGAAAAGGGGACCCTGCTCAGTTGATGGAACTGGGTGATGATGTTCTGGTTGAAGCTCTTCTCAGCACAAGAAACCCCTGAGCACATGTGTAGGCTGTTTATCTACTCAGTTGGTGAAGTAAAATCATATTGAAAACAGACTCTTTGTGGTTATGATATAAGAATATATAAAATGCAGCTTAAAGGCAGAGTTTGGAGAAGTTATTTGAACTTTGGCTGCAAACAGGGAAAGAATTAAGAACAAGCTGTTTCTCGCCTTTCTATTTTTATCCCTGGGAGCAGATGTGAATTTTCCATGGGTGGATTGAATGAATTTCTTTCTTAAACCCCAGTGTCAAAGTGTTTGTGCTGGGTCAGCCTCCTGCTGCTTTCTCTGGATATATAAGCACATAAATCCATTTTAAACCTGCGTGGTGGATCTGCTTGAGCTGATCTTCCACCCTGTACTTTGGAGTTCTGCTCATCTTTAATCCAATCTTTAATCCAACAGATGTTGCAACTGTAGAGCAAAGCTTTAAATACCTGTTCCAGCCTGGAATTAAAACAACTTAGGGTTTTAGGCCAATTAATAAAAATCCTAGTTTTCAGTGAACTCTAGGTGTCTGTGACAGATTCATTAAGGCTTTGGGTAAATTGGGAGCATGTCCATAACTTCTTCTAGTGTTATAGCAGGAACTGTAGTTGAAAAGCTGGTCTTGTAATTTCTGCTTTTCTCATGTTAAAAATGCATCACACAGTGGGGGTTTTGGGGGTTTTTTGTTTAGTTGGTTGGTTTGGTTCTTTTACTGATGCTCATACGGCCCTTAAAGCTTCATCTGAAGTGCCACCTGCTAAACCTGACACGGAAAATTTTCATACTGAAAGTACATTCTGATGCTGTGACTGGTTCTCTGCCCTCAATAAATGTGCTGGTCTGAGGCAAAATAGGAGTTGCAGGTGCAGTAGATAATTTAGGGTATGGATGAAGCTTCTCATGTCCAGGTTTTTACTTCTACAGGAAGAAATGCTACAGGAATCTTCTTCCACACATGATGAGGAAAAGATGGATCTTGTCTCATCTCAGCATTTGTGGACAAGCTCATTCCTGGAGCACAGCTGTGTTTAAAAAGGGATGAGTAGAGTGGGCACGTAGCTCTGATAACTCGGGATCACGGGGGGTTGCGGGTGAATCTTCGTTAATTAATGAGGATTAACGAAGCCAGCTCTCCCTGGGTGTCCGTGCCGGGCTCCGCTCGCGGTTTCAGCACCGCGGGGTGAACAGCGCCCGCAGCCCGGCCGGGAACGGGGCCGGAGGACACGGGGATGGGCACCCCCTGGGCACCCCCTGCCCCTGCCCATCGCCCCTCCAGCCTTTCCTTAACCCTTCCCACAATTAGTCTCGGTTTCCCGCCTCCTTGAAGGATTTCTGGCTGCTGCAAAGTCCCCACGTGAAGCTCCTGCAGCGCTGGTGCGACCCAGGGTCTCCTTCTTCCTCCTGGTGAATCTTTTGCCCCTGTCAGAAATCTTGTGTTGAAGGCAGACATGTAGGATTTGTGGCTCGATGATTTACTTTGGAAAATTTTCCGAAGGTTTTCCTAAATTTGGCTTTACTTTACTCTTGAGCAGCTGGAGGTTGGAGCAGGGTTGGTGTCGATCTCGTCTCCCAGGAAATGAGGGACAGGAAGGGAGGGAACGACCAAATTTCACCAAAGGAGGGTTTACATTGGATATTAGAGGGGGAAATTCTTCACAGAAAGAGTGACCAGACACTGGAACATGGAATCACCATCCCTGGAAGTGTTCAAAAAACACATGGATGTGGCACTTGAGGGCATGGTTTAATGGTGAACATTGAGTTAAAGGCTGGACTTGATTTCAGAGACCTTTTCCAACCTAAATGATTATAAGATTTGTGGGGACAGGATATGGGTGGAAGAATTGATGTTTTTCAGGGTATAAGTTCTTATTTGAAAAGAGTTCACCTGCAGGGACAGTTTACAAAGTACAGAGGTTCATATGTACACAGACTGACATGCTGAGCTTGTCTTCTGTTTAATTAAACTTGTCTAAATTAGCTGGTTTAAGAAGCCATGTGTGGACAGCTGTAGAATAATTCCATGGTTGTTCCTAACTCAGTATTCCCTGGCTGATTTCTGAATTGGCCTATGAGATTTTAAACAAGTTCCTTGTTTAAAAAATACTGGCCCTGTGGCAGAACTCCTCATTATAGCTCTGAATATTCTTTGTATCTGTGAATTCAGACCTCTCTTTAAACGTCTTTCTCTGAATGGGGAAAAATAAAGGAGTTCTGTAAGATAAAAAAGGACTGGAGTACGTAAAATATTTTGACTGGGGGTGGAGGGACTTGAGCTTGGTCTGAGATAAACACTTGCAGTATGCTGGAGTAAAATCCTGCTTTTCTTGGGAAAATGTGACCACCTGGATTTAAATGCAGCCACAACTGAGAGCTGAGGAACCAGTCAGGGCCTCCAATTAAACAAGGGATGTCCCAAAAATCAGCCAGAACTTGCCATAATTCTGTTCTCAAATATGCTAATTCTGCATTCAGGTGCTTCCCAATTTATTCAGGGCTTGGTACTACATATAAAATCACATATTGTTACATTTTGGGGTCCAAAAATGCAGAGTATTTTTCTCTCACTAAGAAGTTCCAGCCCTCCTGATGCCTCCCCCTTCCAAAGCATCCTCTTCCTGCAGCTCTGCAGGCCCAGCTTTTGTGTGGCTGCTTTGTGTGTGGCCTCTTTTGCTTCCAAAAGTGTAGCCAAAAGGTTGAAATTTGCTTTTAGGTGTCGCCCATGTCCCTATTTTGTATTGAAATTGTGGGCTTCAGCCTAATTTTCATTAAATCTGCTCTTTTCTTTCTGTCTTCTTTGGCAGAAAAGGGGGAAATACTTGCTGCAAAAACGAATCTTGATTTTTTTTTTTTTAGGTCTAAATTTTCTCTTGCATTCCAGGACACTCTGTTCCGAAATTATGAGGTTTTGGTTCTCTTTCATTAATTTTAATCCACAACACATGGCACTTTCTCAGTAAAATTCTTATTAAACAAAAAATATAATGGTCTTGTTTTCCCTTTGGATGGCAAAAGAAACTCAACGTGGCTCTTGGTTTCAGCTGGCAACCAGCTCAAGGTAGAGGCCATATATCCATCAGCTGTTCCCTGTTATTGTAACTTCTGCAAACCTCTTAATTATTTGATAGATAAGCTAATGAAGGACTCCTCCAAAGCAGCACAGGAACATAGAAATGTGTAGCTCTGTCTTTTTTAAGAGATGTTTCCTGAACTCTACCCTTGATTTCTCTCCTGAAGTTGTGTGTGAGGAGAGGGGTGTCAACAACAACCAGTGGTGGGAATTCAATACCATAGTTCTTAAAAGGAAAATTACATTTTTAAGATGGCTTTGTGACTTAAATAAAATAATTTTGTGACTTTGCTTTTGTAAATTAACTGTCAGCTCCTGGATTCCTGTTCCTCTTCGCACTCCTGTGGGTTGTGCTACATGGATAACACAGAATTTAGCCCTTATTCTTCTGTCTGCTTCAACCCAAATCTCACCAGCAACGACCTTTCTCACCCTTTCTAGTCTGACACATTCCTGTCCTCAGTTCTTGACTCTACAGGTGCACTGGAAGCCAAATAAAGTGCCCAGTGTTAACCCAGTGGGGCTGCAGAGGGGTAGTTTTAATTAAAAAGCCTGAAGCAAAACTCCTTTGCTCCTGGAGGCTGGAAAATAGAAAGGGAAATGAAATTTAGCTTGAGTTCTCTGTGGTTTCTGGGGTTTTTTTAATGGAGAAGGTACATTCAGGATGCTGAGCTGGCACAGGGATTTGCTGCCAGGTCAGGAGACCTGTGCCTGTCCCTGTGCCAGGGGAGAAGACCAGGCTGGATTTGGAGACAGCAGCACAAAATATAGTGTTCTCCAGGAAAAAAACCACTGACCAAACATCTTTTGGTGTGAGTGGATTGAAATCGCTGTTATTAAGCACAGGATGAACTCGAGGCAAATTTAAAATGTGTGAATTACTCGAGCTGGAAGGTTTTGAACGCTGAGCAAATGTTAATGTGTCAGCCCAAATCCTGCTTAAGGTAGGCAAGTATTGTTTGCTGTCTTCATTTCACTGACTGGAAAATTAGAATTTCAAGGGCTTCAACCTCAGTCATCTCGATATAAACTGGAACTAATTCTGTTTTTGTGGTGTTGCTCCTCGTTGGTGCTGATGGAGGTGAAATTTGAAAGCAGCTTTTCCTTCCCTGCCAGGGAGAACTGGGCCAGCTGACACAAGTAGATGAACCTCCAGGAAACAATGGGGTGGTACCTGTTGATGTTGGCAAATGTGCTCTCGAGTTTCATTGGAAATGAAGGGGTTTTATTCATCCTTGCTGTGCTTATTTTCTGCTGCAGCTCCTGCCTGGGTGATTTCTGTTCTTTGGTAAAAGCCTCTGTCAGCAAATCCAAAGCCAGGCTGGAAGGAAAGTGGTTTAAAACTCCATCTGAAGCCTGTTGGAATTTGCATCAGATTCTTTACGAGTTGCATCAGCTGGGAATGTATTGTGACTGCTTGACACTTCCCATCCCTTAAATCTGGCTGGAATACTAATGGAGGGAGGGTTTAATAGAGATGTCACCTATTCAAAGGACAGAGTTTGACAAATGCTGTCAGGAGTTTTTACAACAAATATTTTATATAAAGCTTTTCATGCAGATAAATCCCGAGGTGCTTTCCATTAATCTTTTGAGGGGAAGGAAGAGTTGTGATGTTTTTTTTTT
>NW_020886001.1:6757-8016 GCF_003945725.1 Corapipo altera
CTGTTACTGATTAATATATTCTGGTTTTGTTTAGAATATATATAGAACATACATATTGTGTACAGAATACATTCTATTCTATTTAGAATTAACAGTGGATGGGGAATTTCTTCCATAAGATATTCCATGAAATGACAGCCACAGACAACTGCCTAAATACATCAAACACCAAAATCAATTTAACAAACAGCTCATTGGAAATGGCTATAAAATGGCTATAAAAATAAAACAGGCAACAAACCAATATCATCCCCCAGAAATTCAAATGTCACTTCTAATGAGGAACATATTTAGAACCTTGTAAGATTACACTCCTCAAGAACAATAATTAGCAAGTTTTTCTACCCAGAACTGTGACTTGACCCATAAAAACTCCAGTTAACCCAGAGGGAATAGTGGTTGAATAAAGTGTTATTGGGCCTTTCTGAATGCAAGTCCAGGGCCCTGGAGATATTTAAGGGCTAAACTTGCTGCTTTGAATGGTAAAAAGGTGATTGAGAGCTCTTTGAGCTTTGGCTGCTGTTTTAGAGCAAAGCTTGGCAGTGTCATATTGATGAAGGGTTCAGTGGAGAAAGGATCAGATGTGATCAGAGAGGGGAAACAGTTTTATACCTGCTTGCTCTAATCCATCCAGTGGAAAATGGAAATGAAAATTCATGTTTTATTAGTATTAGCAGAGCACTGAGTGTTTCTGTGCCTCCCCTGTGGGGAGAGAAAGGGTTAATGGCTTGATAGAGAGGGGATTTTGAGTCACCTTCATGGTTATGTGCAGGCAAATCTTCATTTTGCAAGGTTCATCCAACAGGCCCCAAGACATCAAATCATGCCAGTTCATTGGAGATAATTCCTTTAAACACAAACAACTCCCCTCTGTGCTGATCCCTCCTTTCCTGTAGATAATGAAAATTAATGTTTTATTAATATTAGCAGGGAACTGACTGTTTTTATGCCTTTTTTTGTGGGGAAAGAAAGGGGTTAATGCACTGAACAGAGGGGGTTTTGTATCCCCTTAATGGTTATATGCAGGTAAATCTTCATGCTGTTAAGGTGCTGTTTATTCCCTGTTTATTATTTACATCAAATCATGCCAGTTCATTGAAGATTATTCCTTTAAACACCAACAATTCCCTCCTTTCCTGGGGTGATAATCCAAAGCTTTTCCAGCAGAGAAGAATTGCCAGCTCAGCCTCTGCTGTGCCTTGCCTGTTGAACACGTGGAATACTTGGCTCTTAATGGGCCTCAATTTTAGGATAAGATT
>NW_020886002.1:0-8015 GCF_003945725.1 Corapipo altera
CCCCCCGCCGCCCCGCCCCGCGCGCGGACAAAGGAGCGCCGCCAGGGGGCGCCGCGCGCCACGTGACTGCACCGCCCCGGTCACGCCCACCCGGGTACGGCCACGCCCACAAGTGGGCGTGCACAGGGACACGCCCCTCGGTATGCCACGCCCACCGGGGGGATCGCCGGGGGAGAACGGGGCGGACAGGGACCGGCGACAACGGCGACAGCGATGGCACCAGTGACACCACCGGCAACAGCGACACCAGTGACACCAGGGACAACAGCGGCAACAGGGACACCAGGGACACCAGTGACACCAGGGACACCAGTGACACCAGCGACACCAGGGACACCAGGGACACCAGGGACACCAGGGACACCAGCGACACCAGGGACACCAGGGACACCAGGGACACCAGCGACATCAGTGACACCAGTGACACCAGTGACACCAGCGACACCAGGGACACCAGGGACACCAGTGACATCAGTGACACCAGTGACACCAGTGACAGCAGTGACAGCAGTGACACCAGTGACACCAGGGACACCAGGGACACCAGTGACACCAGTGACACCAGTGACATCAGTGACACCAGTGACACCAGTGACACCAGTGACACCAGTGACACCAGGGACACCAGTGACACCAGTGACACCAGTGACACCAGCGACACCAGCGACAACAGCGACACCAGCGACACCAGCGACACCAGTGACACCAGTGGCACCAGTGACACCAGTGGCACAAGTAACACCAGTTACACCTTGGACACCAGTTACACCAGTGACACCAGTGACAAATAACACCACTTGCACCAGTGACACCAGTGGCACCAGTGACACCAGTAACATCAGTGACACCAGTGCCAAGTAACACCAGTTACACCAGTGCCAGCAGTAGCACCAGTGACACCAGCAGCACCAGTAACACCAATAACGCCAGTAGCGCCAGTAACCCCAGTCATACCAGTAACACCAGCCACACCAGTTAGGGCACTAGGACGGGGGGTGACAGGGTGGGCCAGGCACTGGGCTGGGGGCATCCCTGGGGCCAAGATCCCATTTCCCAGCATTTTTTCCCTCCCTGGGGGTTTGGGATTTTCCAGTCGCGGTGCCCAAATAAGGGAACGGCAGGAGAGGCTCCGGGACAGGGAGGGGGGACGGGGCGGGCCAGACGCTGGGCTGGGGGTGTCCCCAGGGCCATGTTCATGGTCGGGGGGGGAGGCCGGGGGCACCCCCAGCACCCCAAAATCCTCTTTTCTGGCATAATAAAGGAACTGTGGGAGAGGCTTTGGGGACAGGGGGAAGAGACAGGGGGTAAATGGGGTGGGATGGGGATGGGGACCCCTCCCCTTGGCCCGGTGTGGGATCCTGGCACAGCACCCTCATCCCAGTGTAGGACCCTGGGACCTGGGCCAACATCCCAGTCTGGGACGGTGCACAGCACCCACATCCCAGTCCAGAACCCTGGCCCAGCATCCACATTCCAGTGTGGAACCGTCATCCCAGCATAGGATCCTGGCACAGCACCCTTATCCCAGCATGGGACCCTTGGGACCTACACCCACATCCCAGTCTGGGACCCTCATCCCAGTGTGGGACCCTGGCACCGCACCCACATTCCAAAGCTGACCCGGGCACAGCACCCACATCCCTCTGAGGGATCCTGGGACCTGCACCCGTGTCCCAGAGCGGGAATCTGGCACAGCACCCTCATCCCAGTATGGGACCCTCATCCCAGTGCAGGACCCACATCCCACTACAGGACCGTAATTCCAATCCAGGGCCACCATCCCGGTACGGGACTCTGTCCCAGTGCTGGACCTCATCCCAGTGCGGGGCCCTGTCCCAGCACCCGCATCCCAGCGCTCCCAGCGCTCCCAGCGCCGCCTGTCCCGTCCCGTCCCGGTGCCTCCCGGCCGCTCCCGCCCCCGCCCCGCCCGGTGCCGCCCGTGGGCGGCGGAAGGTGCCGGGGGGGCGGCGGGGGAGGGAGGGGCGGGCGCAGGGCGGCGGCGGAGCCGGCCCCGGGTTTGGGATCGGGCCCGGGCTCGGGATGGCGGGGCCGGGGCTGGAGCGGTACCGGCTGGCGCTGCTGGCGGCGCGGGAGGACGTGGGGAACCCCCGGGCTGGGACCGACTGGTGAGACTGGGGGCGGGGAGGACCGGGAATGGGGACCGGGAACGGGAATGGGGAATCGGCACCGGGAACGGGGACGGAAGAGGGGACTGGGTCCGGGAGCTGGGAACAGGCACCGGGACCGGGAATCGGGAGCAGGAACGGGCAGGAGCACGCGTCAGGACGGCGGGGCCGGTCCGAGAGGCACCGCTACCGGCACCGGGACGGGGGTCCAGCGCGCACCGGGGTCCCGGCCGGGGGGTGCAGGTCCGAAGGGGGGGTCCTGGGCCTGAGCCCCGCCCACCGCCGTGCTGGGAACCGGGAGACCCGCCCGGTCCGGTCCCGTCCCGTCCTGCCCGGTCCCTCCCGGTGCCGCCGGGCTGGGAGCGGCGCCGCCACCCGGGGAGGGGGCAGGGCGGGCACGGGGGGGGCTACGGGGCCGGAGGGGCACCCCGGGGTGCCGGAGGGAGGGCCCTGCACCGCTGCACGGGGGAGAAGTGGGGCCCGGGACGGTCCCGGGATGGTGGTCCCGGGACGGCCCCACCCCGGTGCCGGTGCTGAGGGGCTGGAGCCGGTGTCCCCCAAAGCCCCCATCCCGGGGCCGGGGGTGACGGCCCCGGGACTGCGCCGGCCCCGCAGCCCCCCCGACGACACGGGGCCGCCCGTCACCGTGGCCACCGGCCGGCCGGGCACTGCCCCCTGCCCCGGCAGCGCGGCTGGACCCGCTCCAGCGCCGGCTCCTCCCGGTGCCCGCCCGCCCGCGTGCCGGGCCCTGTCCCGCCATGTGACGCCACAGCCTGTCGCGACATGCCGTGACACGCGTGACATGCCGTGCCGCGCTCCACGCGTGCTCCCGGGGCCGTGCCGAGCCGTGTCCCGCGTGCGCCCGGAACCGGAGCCACGCGGAGACAAAGGCGGGCAGAGTAGAGCCCTGGGAGTGCCGGGGGAGGAGGGTCCCTCCGGGATGGGGCCCTCGGAGCCCCCCCAGCGCCGGGCGGGGGATCCCGGGTCGCCGAGGCGGGGGGGGGGGCTTTGAGGGGGCCGTGCCGCTCCGGCGCTTCCCACATTCCCATTGTCCCGGGGGCGGATGCTGCCGGCGGCACTTCCATGAATTCATCCTGTGCTGGTGGCATGGGGGAACACGGGGGGTGGCCCAACCTGGCAGGTCCCCCTTGTGGGACCCCCACCCTGACCCTCCCACCTTGACCTCGCCCCCCCAGGGCCGTCTTCGGCTATGAGAAGCACCACGACCTCAAGCTCCTGGATTCCGGAGGTACCGGGAGCGATGCTTCTGGGGAGATACTGGGGGTCCCTCATGTCCCCATGTCCCCCCTGACGCCCCCTCCTTGCAGCCGGGGGGCCGGATGAGCTCGCTGGAAAATTCTCCGCCGGCAGCGTCATGTACGGGCTGTGCCGGGTCCCCGATCCTGGTACTGGCGCCCCCCGGATCGTCCTCATCAGCTGGGTGAGTGGGGGGGGGGAGGCCCAGGGGGACCCCTGGATGGGACCCCCCGTGCTGAGCGGTGGGTGCGGTGCCAGGTCGGGGAGAAGGTGCCGGAATCGCAGCGGGCAGAGCGTGCCGGGCACCTGCCGGCCATCCGGAGCTTCTTCAGGGTGAGTGGGGGGCGCGGAGCCCCCGGGGGGCTTCGGGAGGGCTGTGGGGGTCTCAACTCCCCCCGTGTCCCCCATTCCTTCCCCTCCCCAACCCCTCCATCCTGCCGGCCCGACCTTTGCCTGTGCCCGGGCGCATTCCTGGCGCTGCTGACTCAGCCGCCGCGTTCCCAGTGCTCCCAGTCTTGGCCGCGGCGCCGGAGCTGTGGTTGGGATCCCTGCCCCCCCATTCCGCCCTGACGGGGGGGTCCTACCCTCCCCATCCTCTCAGCCCGGCTTCCGGAGATCCGCCTGGCTCTGGGATCTGGATCCGGTCCCACATCTGGGTCCGGCCTCACATCTGGATCCAGCCCCACATCCGACACATCCAAGGGAATGGCGCCGGGGTTCCCCGGATCCCTGCGGGGGGTGGGGGTGCAGGGGGGGCTGGGGGTGCCGGGGGGGTGACGCGGTCCCGTCCCGGTGGCAGGAGGCCACGGCCCTGGTCAGCGCCCGCCGTCCTGAGGATGTGACGCTGGAGGGGCTGCGCCGGGCGCTGGCACAACTGGAGCCCCCCGGCCCCCGCACCCCCAGGAGGGGAACCCTCCCCGACATCCCGGAGCTGGTGGTGAGTGGCGGTCTCGGGGGGGGGAGATGGGGAGGGCACCCGGTGGGCGATGGGTACTCGCTCACCCTTCCCGGGGGTCCCCGGGGCAGGGGGGGTCGGGGGGTGTTGAGGGATGGCGGGGGTCCCACCCTGACCCCCCCTGTGCTCCCCAGGGAACCAACTACCGCAAGACCAACCCGGCGCTGGAGATCCAGCGCACCCAGCGCCATTCCTTCTGGGAACAGGCCGAGGTGGGCGCCGCGGAGGGCTGGGGAGGGGCTGGGGGGTCCTCACGGTGCCCCGGAGATGGAGTCACGGCCTTTGCCTCAGGCCACGGGGCTGAGCCCGGGGGTCCCAGTGCCGAGCCCGGTGGGGGCCCCAGTCCCGGTGTGGAGCGCAGCGGGGTCCCGGTCCCAGTGCTGAGGCTGTGGGGTCCCGGTGTGGACATCGGGGGGGTCCCAGTGCCGAGTGTGGCGGGGTTCCCAGTCCCAGTGCCGAGGCTGGGGGGGTCCCGGTCCTGGTGCCGAGGCTGGGGGGTCCCACTCCCAGTGCCAGTTCCCTGTGCCGTTGCCCACGGCAGTGGGGTCCCGGTGCCGGGGTCACTGGTTCCCGGTGCCGCTGGGTGTCCCGGTGCCGGTCCCGGTGCCGGAGTCACCGGGTTCCCGGTGCCGCTGGGTGTCCCGGTGCCGCTGGGTGTCCTGGTGCCGATCCCGGTGTGTGCGCAGCGGGAGGAGCAGCAGCGGAAGGAGGAGGAGCGGCGGCGGGAGCGGGAGCAGCGGCGGCGCTGGGAGCGGGAGCGCTTGGAGGAGGAGCGGCGCGGGGCCGCGGAGCGGGAGCGGCGGCTGCAGGAGCGGGAGCGGCTCATCGAGGAGCGGCGGTGAGGGGCAGCGAGGGGCCCCGCCCGTGTCCCGCCCCCGTGTCCCATCCGCCATCCCCATGTTCCCACGCCCACCTCCCGTCCCTGTGTCCCATCCCCCTGTCCCAAGCACGGAGGCCCAGCCGGCCCCCCTGACCCCCGTCCCGGCCCCGCAGGCAGGAGCAGGCACGGCTGGACGCGGAGGAGCGGAGGAAGGAGCAGGAGCGATGGGTGAGAGGGGAGGGGGCGGGGAGGGGGGTCCTGGGAGAATCCGGGGGGTCTGTCCTGGGAGATCCAGGGCCTCCATCCCAGCAGGATCCAGGGTGTCCATGCCAGGGGATCTGGGAAGATCGGGGGAGTCCATCTCAAGGGATCTGGGGGGTCCATCCTGCGGGATCCATCCCAGGGAATGCAGGGAGTCTGCTTCAGGGGCATCCTGGGGGGATCTATCCCGGAGGGATGTGAGGGCTCCATCCCAGCAGGACCCAGGGAGTCGCTCTCAGGGGATCCAGGGCTCCATCCCGGGGAATCCGTGGTTCCCATCGTTCCCGTGTCCCGCAGGAGCAGCAGCAGCGGGAACACGAGGCGGCCGAGCGGGAGCGCAGGGGGAGCAGAGGGGGCAGCGGGACGGCGGCCGTGAGTGCCGGGACGGGTCCCACCCTGCCCCCGGGTCACGGGGACACTCAGTGCCCTGTCCCCGTGCCCTGTCCCTGCGCCCTGTCCCCGCTGACCCCCCGATCCCGCAGGAAGCCGCCATCCTCGTCTCGCAGCGCACTCAGAACCCCCGGGAATTCTTCCGGCAGCGGGAGCGCTCCGGATCCACGTCCGGCCCCGCCGTGCCCGGCGGTCCCCCCGGTAAGTGCCCCCATGGCGGGGTTGGGGGTTGCGGGAGGTGCCGGGGGTCCCTGCTGACCCCCCTCCCCCCAGGTGCCCGCCGGCCGTTCCTGCGGTACCAGCGCAGCCTGACGGAATCCGCCTTCATCTTCCGCCGGCCGGAGCCCCCCCCGGGCCCCCCCGCCCGGCGCCTCCCGCGGGGCACCGCCCCCCAGCCCGGGCCGACCCCCGCCGCCCCTGCCCCCCAGCCCCGCGGGGACAGGGACCCCGCCATGTGCCACCCTGGGGACCCCCCCGAGCCCAGCCCAAGCAGGGTTCCCCCGTGCCACCGGTCCTGTAGGGACAGGGTCTCCACCATGTGCCACCCTGGGGACCCCCATCAGCCCCACGGGGAGCGGGACCCCTCCCTCTGCCACTCTGGGGACCCCCCCGAGCCCAGCCCAAGCAGGGTCCCCCCGTGCCACCAGTCCTGTGGGGACAGGGACCCCCCAATGTGCCACCACTGGGACCCCCACCAGCCCCACGGGGAGTGGGACTCCTCCCTCTGTCACCCCAAGGAGCCCCTCAAGCCCTGTGGTGATGGGGACCCCCAAAAGTGGTACCACTGGGACCCCTCCCGGCCCCATGGGGACAGGGACCCCTCACTCCATCACCCTGGGGACCCCCAGTTCTGCCACCACCATGTCGGGGTCCCCACCTGCCACATCTGGGCCCCCCTTCAGCCCCCCCAGGATGGAGGCCCCCCCTGCCCCCCCTGGGTCGGGGTACCCTGACAGCACTTATGGGGTAGAGCCCTTGCCCCTCCCCAGCACTCCTGGTTTGGGGTCACCCCCCAGACCCCCCTGGGATGAGGAGGGCCCCCCTCCGGACACTCCCCCCCTCCCCAGCCCCCCTGGCACCCCCCGGGATGAGGAGGGGCCCCCTCCAGACACTCCTCCCCTCCCCAGCCCCCCTGCATGGGGGTCTCTGGGGCCGCTGGGTGAGGGGGTCCCCAGCCCACGAGGGGGGTCCCCGATACCCCCAGAGAGGCCCCCCCCACCCAGGCCCAGCCCCCCCTGCCTGACGCAGGAACCCCAGGACTTGGGGAGCAATGGAATTGGGGGGCACGACTGGGGGGGCTGGGAGGCCCCCTGGGAGCCAGGACCTGTCCCGGGACAGGTATGGGGGGGAATGGGGGCAGTGGGGGGGGCTGGGAAGGGACTGGGGGCAATGGGGGTTGGGAAGGGACTGGGGGCAGTGGGGGGCTGGGGGGGAATGGGGGCAATGGGGGGCTGGGGGGGCCGTGGGTGGTGGAGGGCCGTGGGGCTGGGGGTGGTGGGGGGCTGTGGGCAATGTGGGGGTGGGGGTGATGTGGGGGCCCGACTGGGGGGGCTGCAATTGGGGTCAGTTGGTCTGGGTCTGGGGGGGCTCTGGCTGGAGAGGAGTGGGGGGAACACACGACCCCGGGGGCTGGTTCTGGGGGTCGGGGTGGGACTGGGGAGGGGGAGAACAGGGTGGGGGGTAGGATGGGAGATGGGGTGGGGTCCCCTGGGGAAGGGGCTGGGCACGGCTGGGGCTTGTGGGACCCCTCAGGGCCCCCCCGATTTTTCCAGGGGGACGAGCCCAGCGAGAGTCTTGTCCTGCACAAAGGCACACCAGGTACCCCAAACCCCGACCACCCCAAACCTCCCCGAACCCCCCCGGGCTCCCCGAGCTCACCCTCCTCTCCCCGCAGGCTTCGCCCTCCTGCTGGCCCGTGACACCCCCCACCCCCCGCTGTTGGGGGGTCCCAGCCCCCTCACGGAGGACGAGGACCTCTCCCCCCACGCCGTGTAACCGGGGGGCCCAGCACCCCCTTTTTGGGACACCACAGCCCCCTCCCCACACATCACCCCCCAGCACAGCCCCCAACCCTCCACTTGCACCCAATGAGCAGCTTGGGGAGGGGGCAGCACCCCCATCTCCCCTGCTGGTAGCAGCACAGGGTTGGGGGGCACAGACCCCCCCCGCGGGCACAGGGACCCCCCCCCCCAATCACACACAGCAG
>NW_020886003.1:0-8012 GCF_003945725.1 Corapipo altera
ATCTTTGCTACTGGCACCATTTATAGAATCGTAGAATCATAAAATGATTGGGCTTGTAAGGGACCTTGAAAGACCATCTAGGCCAATCCCCTTGTCATGGACAGGGACATCTGTCAATTTGTCATTGAATCACCTGGTCAAAGCTCCACCTAACCTGACCTTGTACACTCCTAATTATGAGGCATCCATCTCTCTGGGCAAATTCTTCTACTGTTCCACCACTCTCATCCTAAAAAAATTATTGATTCTGTCTAATCTAATCCAATCCAATCCAGCCTAATCTAATCTAAATCTACCTTCCTTTCATTGAAAACCACTTCTCCTGTCACTACTGTTGAAACGTCTTTCTCCATCTTTCTTATAAGCCCCCTGCAAAACACTGAAATGCCACAACAAGGCATCCCCAGAGTCTTCTCCTCTCCAGACTGAACAACCCCACCTCTCTCAGCCTTTCTTCACAGCGTTTTTCACAGCCTTTCTTCACAGGATCGATCCTCTGATCATTTTTATGGCCCTCCTCAGGACTTGCCCTGACAGATTCCATAGACTTTTTCCACAGTCAGTAAAGAGACATCAGCTCACCCACCGGGCTTGTGCCAGCCCAAAGCAGATGTGCACAGGAAATGTCAGGAATCCTCTTTCTGGGGACACAGATCCTGCAATCGAACTGGCCTCTGAACTTCCCCACTAGAATAAACTCACAGCAGGGCCCCCAAACCTAGTCACATGTGCGTGGGTTGTTTCATCACGGGATCACAAGTGAACCCACAGGCTGTCCTGCCAGAGCCTCCAACACCTCCATGCCATGGCCTCCAACCCCACACCCATGTCCATGGATAGGGCACATAGAGAGCAGGGACATGGTTTCATGGTCAGCAAACAGGCTCAAGCTGAGCATATTACTCTCATTAGCTGCGGCTCTACATTACACCAAGCACAGGTCAGTTTTGTCTCAACCTCACTGAAGCCTGGGACACAAGACTTGCAGAAAATGTCAAGTCCAACACCTGTGGCCTTGGACAGTTTAGGCAGCCTCTCTCTGGAGGTGACTCCAGATACCTAAGGGATGAGACATGTGCGTGTCTCTGTGTGTGATAAGCTATCTGTCGAGCTTATCTTGAGTGTCAACAGAAGAAAAACAGGTGTCTGTAAGGCCTGGATTGCCTGAACTGTGGGAGACAGCATATTTTGTAAGGGCTGAACCAAGGCTTGAGAGTGCCTATTTCTCTCCACTGATGATTAATGGAGCAAGAGAAGGACCTCAACTGGAGACACCTTATCTGGAGGCAGAGGAAATCAATTTTCTTCTACTAAGGTTTTGTCTGACTTTGAACTGGGATCTTTGCTTAGTTCTTCAATTAAGACTGAAGACATAGGCCTTAACTGCATTTAGAGGCTCTGAAATGAGGTAGGTGAATCCCTTAAAACCTCTGCATTCATGTGCCCATAGTTGCCTTTAGTTATCTCCCACCCTGGAGGTTTCACGACCACCTTAGTATCCATCACCAAATACTTGACACTTCCAGCCTCTTGGGACATGACTATTTCAGACATCTGCATGTCAGCAAATGGATACACGAGAGAGCACTGCGTTCCTGACAAGGTTCTTATACCACAGCTGCAGGCAGGAAGCAAACACCCAGCAAATAGGCACTTAGGGAATTGCACTGCTGTTCTTTAATTGGCCTGAGGAAGAGAGAGTACTATCCATCTCTGACAAGCCCCTAAGGCCTCCCAAAGGTCAAACTCCCTGTGGCAAATAGAAGGAAAACAGAGAACCATCTCCCAGGTGTGGCCAGCTCAAGCTTCAGTGTGTTAATGAGGAGGGTGCAGGGATGTTCTCATGCTAATGATGCTGGCGACTCTCTGGGGTATGATCTCACCATATGAAGCTAAACTAAAGAGAGTTTACACTCTGTGTGTGCACACAAAGCTCCCTTTAGTGGAAGGGCAGTGGTGGCTGTGAGAGGGAAAAGATCAGGAGCACAAGCTGTCAGTTCCTAGCAGGTGGATGGAGATGAAACTCGGCCAGGCAGTTGTGTACAGCTTGAAGTGAGTCAGCAAGGTGAGAGCTGCTCCTCCATTCATCTCCTAACATCACCAAACCCAGAGTTCCCCCAATAAATCTACCTGTCTCCAATGCTCTCCTTTAGCCAAGGGGACCATGGCTTCCTCGGGAGGATGGTGCATGAAAAAATGTCATTTGGATCACTTCCATTGGCAGCTGTGGTGAGTAAAGCCTGCCCAAGACATCGAGTATAGACTTCCACTGCCTTGCATGTTTAAGGAGAGCTGGATTAAGGAGGATTTCTTTACCCTTTAAATACATGAGATTTCTGTGGAGGAAGATAGGAGAGAAAGAGATCCTTTAGATGGTGTTTCAGCAACATTGTCTTACACAACCACCTGAGAATGACATATGTACTCCCCTAGACAACTGATGAAGAATCCTGCCTTGTCTGCAGGGAGGATATAGATTATACCCTGCAGTTCAGCAGAGCTCCCTTAAATGGAATTCACCTCAGAGGATTTTGCCTTCAAACACTGAGGCTTGGAATACCTCTGCACAAGTTGAGATGTGCGACATCCATCTAAGGTGCTCACCAAACTCCTGCCTTAGACCTCAGAGACAACCTGGCACTTCAGGAGGGCTTTTGTCCTGTATATGAGGCAAAATGAGCCATGTGTAGCTCATGCTTTTTCTCTGTTCGTGGAGAAAGAAGGGGGGTAAGCTGAGGAGCTGAGACAAGAGTATTACTCCATAGATATTTCAGCTTGGTCAGTAGAAATTCTTCCCCCGACCCTGGGATGGCAAAATTACAAAGAGGTGAATCCTACCTCTAGCAGCTCTGCTGAGAAGCAGAGATCAGTGGAGGACATGGAGATATTTACCAAAGCTTCCTGTGCTGAGGCCTGGAAGAAAGCAAATATACAAGACCAGGAGTCCTTGAGCAGTATTTCATGTTAGATATTTCAACTTGGTCAGCAGAAATCTGACTTGCAAAGGCTTTTCCTATGGCTGGAGAGCCTCAGCCTGCTGTCCATACTTTCCTATGTTGGTTTCTTATCTCACAGAAGTGACTACATTTACTGTCTTCTAGATGAGGTACCTGATCCAACAAATAATTCTCCAAATGTTCATTTGCTGGTGTAGGCCTGATTTTCGGGATCAGATCTAGTTGTCCAAACATGTTTTAGCAGAGGAGGATTTTCCTGACAATTTTAACTGAGGATAGATGCCGTTTTTGCATACTGTGAATTTTCAGGGATGGTGGTTTTGTTTCATTACCAGTAGCATCTGTAGAGCTAGCACAGGCAAGCAAACTCAGAGAAACTTTTCTTTCTTTGCAGATGGACCTCAACAGATGGAAGGACATGACAAATGGGACAAATGTGGAAGAATTTGTCCTTCTTGGCTTCCCAGGCACGTGGCATTCCCAAGTGTCCCTTGTGGTGGTGTTTGCACTGATGTACTCCCTGACAGTAATAGGCAATGCGTCCATCATAGGCCTTGTGTGGATGAGCAGCAACCTACACACCCCAATGTACTTTTTCCTCAGCAATCTCTCCTTTCTGGAGATCTGGTACACTACGGGTGTTGTTCCCAAAGCCATAGGAGTCATGCTGGGGACTAGCCAGACCATTTCCTTCAGGGTCTGCATCCTCCAGTTGTTCTTTATTCTCTCTCTAGGCGCCACTGAGTGTTTTCTACTGTCTGTCATGGCCTATGACCGCTACTTAGCCATATCCTACCCCTTGAGATACAGCTCCATCATGAACAGTGGCCTCTCCACTCGGCTGGTGCTCAGCTCCTGGCTGGGAGGCTTTCTGGCTGTCTCCCTGCTGGCCTTTCTGACATCCAGGCTGACTTTCTGTGGGTCAGATGTCATCAATCATTTTCTCTGTGATATAGATTCCTGCCTTGCCCTCTCCTGCAGTGATACATGGCCCGTGGAGCTGGCAACGTTCCTTGTCTCCATAATTGTTGTGGTGGCTTCCTGTGTGGTCACCCTGGTCTCCTACATGTACATCATCTCTTCTATCCTGAGGATCCAGTCAGTCCATGGCCGGAAAAAGGCCTTTTCCACCTGCTCTGCCCATCTCAGTGTTGTCACCATCTGGTTTGGCTCCACCATGTTCCTCTATGTCAAACCATCAGCCCAGAATTCCCTGGATCTGAACAAACTCGTGAATACCTTTAACACGGTGGTAACTCCTTTGTTAAACCCCTTCATTTACACACTCAGAAACAAAGAAGTGAAGCAAGCTCTGGGACGGGCTTTCCAGAAGAAGTGAAGTGGCTTTTCAAAAGGCCCCAGTGTGAGCAAACAGATTGATCCCTTCCCTCCCCTGACTTCTTCTCTGCAGAGGATCCTCACAGAGTGTAAGTGTGTGTGTGGGCACCCCAGGCAGTGAGAAGCCTCCAGTTCCCCAGCTCATCTCACTCACAGCCAGCTCAAGTTGGGCTGAGCCTCAATTCTGTGGCTCCCACCACCCTCTGTTCCTTCTGAGGTGAATCCAGCATGCCTCCCAGTGCTTTAAAGAGCAGTGCTTGGCAAGGGTCACAAGCCCCATCAATAAGCTAACAGAGCTGGAGGAGTGGTCCTATCACAGGTTTCTATTCTAGTTTGCCAAGTGCTTCATCTTGTCAGGGTTTGTCTGAATCCCCTAAAGAAATCCCAGCAACTGCCTCACTGTTTAGGAAATAGATGTGTTTCTCCATTTAGTCTGATGTTTTCTGGATGTATCTATGCCCCATTCTTGTGGCTGTTTCATTGAATTATACTCTGATTCAAGATAAAATATGACAATGTCTAATATTTCTACCTGCAGTCACTATTCCTAGCATAAGACTGTAAACAAATTTTGCATAATTCCTCTTCTTTTCTCTCCTTAATATCTGAATCTACTCTTTTAATTTTAATTAAAAATATGCAAAATAGTGTGCTTCACACTGGATGGGTCAGATCATTTCCACATCTAAAACCCACATCATTTTTAACAGCCCATTTTGGTCTTTGTTGTGGAAAAACTGTAATGTCACAGCAAAGTGCTCAGACTGCAGAGCTTTGGAAGGCTGGCTGAGAAGCAAGTCTCCCTTCACACTCAATGGGAGGATATTAGCACTTCCAAAGGCCACTTGCTTTTTCCCTCCCAATTATCATTTCAGAGCAGATTAGTCATGTTCTCAAAGCTTTTCTTTCTGCACACTGACCGTGAAGAGTCCACGTGGCCACTTCATAAAGAGGAGGCATCAGCATGACAGACACGCCTTTATGGAGAGTGTGGGAGCTCCCCAACTGAGATGATTGAGTCTGAACTGAACATCTACTCCTTCTAGAAGCAATGGCACTTCTAGGGAGATTCACCAACCTCCTGGATCTGCCTGGGCACTTGGCTCTTCGGCCTGCATCCAGGCCCAGGCACCACTGCTCAAGGACAGGCTGAGTCCCACCCTTGTCAGCTGTTCTCTCTTTCCCAGTGGCATTTGGGAAAATCCCTGGCACAGCCCACTGAGGCTGCAGAAAAAGCCTGAGATTGGATTTATCCTCAGGTAGACATCACTGCTTGTTATTCTTGCCTGGGAATGATGCAGTTTGGGGAGAATTGTGTCTGTGGAGTGTTGAAGCCCTCTGCAGCCCTGGAGAGCAACAAAAAGCTAGAGCTGGAATGCCCAAGAAATCCAAGACACAGCAGAGTGCAGGACACTGAGAGATGCTGTGAATTCCTCATCAGCACTGCCTGAAGCTCTCTGAGATAAACAGAGGCATGCAAAGCCTCAAAGAGGGCTGTCAGAGCAGACCTACATCACCTGGGAGAGGCAGACCACCCTGGAAGAGAAGTAGGAAAACAAACAAGTACCCTTAGGTTTCTCAAGTGAAGTGGATGATGTTTCATGTGCAACAGACTCCAATTCAAAGAGTGAGATCCACCTGGAAAGCCAGCACCCCTAAGCTGAGCTTCCATAAGCAATGCTGTTGCCTGAGAATGTGTTCCCAGAACCCTTCCTTTCACTCATGGGAGGAAGAAAGATCACTGAGATATGCTTACCAGCTGTTGGACAGAAAAACTAGCATGGACTCAGGAACATAGGAGCTCCCTCCAGCTCTGGGGATTTCCCTGAGAAGAAGAAAATACATGAAAAAGAGTGAGATCTCTCTCTGGCAGTGGATGAGTGCAGGAAGAACGTTGTCCAGAGTCTGGCTGGTGACTGTTTTCCACTTGCTGATGCAGGGCAAGGAAGGGCTCTTCACTTCTTGGGCTGCTGTGACCACATGGCAAAACCATAAAAGCAAAGGCCTACCAAAGGCTGCATTCCCCATCTGTGGCCATCAGTGGAGGACCATGAAAAGGGAACAGGAAGAAGAGCTGTAGGTTACTTGCCCTGAGTACTCCAGTTTACTACCTATTTTAAGCAGAGGGCATTGACAAGGGTGGTTTGGCTTGTTTATGGTGTGGCCTTCCAATGGATCTGCACCAAGTTAGGTTTCTTGGACAGTTTTAATCATCAAAATCCCTGGATCTAGAAGCAGCTGTAAAAGTTGCATGAGTGTTTCACAGCAGAAGGCCAGCTCAGCCTAGCCCTGCCTCCCCACTGCCCCCAGGTGCCACTGCTGGGCAGGCTGAGATCAGAGCTACGTGTAAGTGGTGGCATGGAGGGAATCGCTCCTCAGACCACCTCTCAAATTTCATAGAATCATAGGATCATTTAATGGCTTGGGTTTGAAGGCACCTAAACGATAATCAGTTCCAACCCTGCCACATAGGCAGGGACACCTTCCACTAGACCAGGTTCCTCAAAGCCCCATCCAACCTGGCCTTGACTGGCCAAGTTGTGGCCAGTGTGGCACTTCCAGGGATGGGGTATCCACAGCTTCTCTGGACAACCTGTGCCAGGGCCTCACCACTTTCACACGGAAGAATTTCTTCTTAATAAGTAATATGAATCTATCCTCTTTCAGTGTGAAGACATTCTTCCTTGTCCTGTCACTCCATGCCCTTGTAAAAAGTCCCTCTCCAGCTCTCTTGGAGCTCATTTAGGTAGTGGAAGGGGCTTTAAGTTGTCCCTAGGACCTTCTCCAGGTGAACGCTGCCAGCTCTCCCAGCCTGTCTCCAGAGCAGAGGGGCTCCAGCCCTTCAAGTGTCTTTGTGGTCTTCTCTGGGCTTGCTCCAGGAGCTCCACATCTCTCTTATGTTGGGGGCCTCAGAAATGGGCACAGCACTCTATCTGGGGTCTCACAAGAGAGGAGTAGAGGGAAAGAGCCACCTCCCTTGACCTGGTAGTGACTCTTCTTTTGATGCAGCCTGGGATACAATTGGCTTCCAGGGCTGCAAACAACATTGCCAGCTCATGTCCAGCCTCTCATCCACCAGTACCCCCAAGTCCTTCTTGACAGGGCTACTTTCAGTCCACTCATCACCCAGCCTGTGCTTGGGAGTGGTCCAGCCAATATTCAGGACCTTACACTTGGACTTGTTGAGCTTCATGAGTTTTGCATGGGCCCACCTCTCTACCCTGTAAAAGTCAATGTTGTAGGAACACAACACACAGTGGACTCTGAGGACACCTGGGGACAACCAAGGCAGGGCAGAAGCATTGTGGGGAAGAACAAGGCCCCACACAAGCTCTGGGAATTGTTTGTGTACTCACAGGCTGCACAGAGAAGGGATGAGTCAAAACCAGCCAGAAATTTTTCCTGAGGGCAGAGTTACGCAGGTTGGAGCCAGCAGCACAGTCCATGGACACGGAGAGGGAAGAAGTGACCATAGGGAGGGAAAGAGAAGTTTAGGACACATCCTCTTGAAGAGGAGTCCTTGGACATCCATCTGAGGATTCCTGGAACTTCTTCTTTAGAACAGTAATTCAAACAACCCCACAAGTGATCCAGACTGATATATCACTTGCCTGCTCTGGTCCCATCCAGCACATAAACTGAATCTTCCACCTGCAGTGCTGCATTCCTACTTTAGAAATCCTGGGGCCTTTAATCCCAGGGATCAGAAGAAGCCTT
>NW_020886004.1:0-8009 GCF_003945725.1 Corapipo altera
CGACGACCGCTTCTCCGACGAGCAGCTGGTGACCATGTCGGTGCGGGAGCTGAACCGGCAGCTGCGGGGCGTCAGCAAGGAAGAGGTGATCCGGCTGAAGCAGAAGAGGAGGACCCTCAAAAACAGGGGCTATGCCCAGTCCTGCCGCTTCAAGAGGGTCCAGCAGCGGCACGTCCTGGAGTCGGAGAAGAACCAGCTGCTGCAGCAAGTGGAGCACCTAAAGCAGGAGATCTCCAGGCTGGTCCGGGAGAGGGACGCCTACAAGGAAAAGTACGAGAAGCTGGTCAGCAATGGCTTCAGAGAAAACGGATCCAGCAGCGACAACCCTTCCTCTCCAGAGTTTTTCATGTGAGTTCCCACAGCCTTGCCACCTTAACTAAAAGTTCTCCGTGTGAGTTGTTGTTGGGGGCTTTGCTAGAGCCACAACCCCGCTTGCCACCTTCTATTACCTTTTTTTTTTTAAAAAAAAAAAAAAACAAAAAAAAACTCAAAAAAATTTTAAAAAAAAGTTGTTTTTTGGGTTGATTTTTGTTTTTTTTTTTCTTTTTTTTTTTTTTTCTTTTTAAGGTGGGCTGGCTCCGTGTTGGCCAACCTAAAGTTCTACATGAGTTTCCTTTCTGTTTATTATTATTATTATTATTTTTTATTTTTGTGGGGGCTTGCTGTTGTGTTTTTTTTTTTTAATTTGAAAGATTCAACTCGCCACCAACTCAGTTCTTCATATGAAGCTTGCTCTTCTTTGAAACCTGCCATCCACATTATATATATATATATTTTTAAGTTCATGAGTTTTTTTTCTTTTGAGCTTGCTGTGTCCAAAAAGTCAGATTTTTTTTTTTTGCCATCCTGAGTTCTTCATATGAGATTTGAGCTTTGCAAAAATAAAAATAAAATAAAAAAATAATAAAAAAAAACAAAACAAAAAAATAAAAATATACAAAAAACAATGTGAAATTTTTAGACTCCAGCTTGCTGAGTTCCATCAGTTTTTAGCGTTGTTGTGCAAAACTAGAGATATGCCTAGATCAACCTGCCAAAATCAAGCCTGCATCAACCTTCGGTGTGTTCATGTGAGTTTTGGCCTTAATCTGCCAAACGTGAGACTTTAGTCTGCCATTAGAATCCCATACTCATCTCATGCATTACGCTTGCTATTTTGTCTTAGCAACAATGAACTATAACTGTTTCAAAAGACTATGAAAAAGAGACATTATATTAATAAAAAACCCTGCATGCTGGTCATGTATGGTATAATTATTTTTTTTTTCTTTTGCTTGGAAATGGACTTTTGGAGACTATTATGGCATGGCATTCATCCTTTTGTTTTATTGCCTCATCACTTTTTTGGGTTGAAAGCAAAAAAGTGCAACCTTTGATCTTCCTCCTCCTCTTCCTCTCCATTAAAGTTTGCATCTGCTCTAAAACTGCTTTGAGTTACTCAAAACTTCAGACTTCCTTTTAAATGCACTGAAGCATTCCCTCTGAAAAAAACATGCCAGAATGGATTTTGATAACCTAATGTGGCAAAAAAAAAACTACTAAAAAAAAAAAAAACCACAGAAAGAACTTTGGGAAGGTGTTCAAAAACAAAAGTCACATCCCACTTGGGGGGGACATTGAAACCATGCTGTTGCCTAAAAACAGTCTAAAATTAATTTTAAGTGATCTGCCCCATTTTTTTTTCCTTTTGCATTTGGTCATTGTCAAATATGGAATGCTCTGGGTTCCTAGTATATAATTTAATTCTAGTTTCTGTCATCTGTTAGCCCAGTTAAAATGTATGCTACAGATAAAGGAATGTTATAGATAAATTCGAAAGAGTTAGGTCTGTTTAGATGTAGATTTTTTTTTTTTAAAGATTGATGCACTAAATTGTTTACTGTCGTGATGTAAAGGGGGGTAGAATTTACAACGGGACTGTTTTAAAAAGTAGTTTATGCAGCATGTGCTTGCAACTTAAATATAAGTTGGGTATATGTAGTCCTTGCTATACCACTGACTGTATTTGAAAACCAAAGTATTAAAAGGGGGAGGCACCCCTGTTTATATCTATAGGGGTATTTTACATTAAAAATGTATGGGTTGTTTTTTTTTTTTTTTCAAAATTGAAGTATTTGGGACTGAATTGCACTAAGATATAACCTGCAAGCATATAATACAAAAACAAAAAAAAAAAATTACGAACCTGTTTAGAACGCTAATACAATTTATGCAGTTATAAAGATGGCATTACTGCACAGTTTTAAAATGATGCAGATTTTTTTACAGTTGTATTGTGGTGCAGAACTGGATTTTCTGTAACTTCAAAAATTCCACAGTTTTAAAGGCAATAATCAGTAAATTTTATTTTCAGGGACTGATATCCTGTCTTTTAAAAAAAAAAATGGAAAGTAAATCTTACCACAATAAATATAAAAAAATCTTGTCAGTTACTTTTTCTTTTACATATTTTGCTGTGCAAAATTGTTTTATATCTTGAGTTACTAACTAACCACGTGTGATGTTCCTATGTGCTTTTCTTTCATTTTCAACTCTATGGTTATATCAAAAGAGAGAATAATCTACAATAATAAACTGCATTTTTTTGATTCCGTACTCAGTTTCTTAGTGTGTAGTTTAAAGTCCAATAACTCCGAGCGCAGCACTTCAGCGTGCTGCCTGCCGAAGGGGCGATGCTGATCCAAGAGCTGGGCTCAATAATCAGGAGGGGAGAAGGAAAAGGATAGCTTCGTGTAAAATGGACAGTTGTCACCTGCTAGAAATCAAGTTATTCTTTCAGGCAGTTGGAAAACGTGAACTTTCAGGTGCTGCTTCTGACTTCTCAGTAGTGCAGTGAGCTCAGTTTCAGTGACTCAGATCATCCCACCAAGTTTTAGGAGATCTCAAAGGGGAGGTCTGCTTAAAAACCTGATGACATGATGTGGCCCTGTATTTTGATTGTTTTATGATGGAGTGAAGTGAAAGGGAAGACTTCACATCCTCTTATCATCTGATCCCAGCTAAGCATGCCTGTTTCTAGTAAGAGATGACACCACATCAGGCATGGCTTGTCACAGAACCACTTAATGCTAGATCGAAAGATTTCTTGACATTTTGGTCCATACTGCCTCCTTTTTTTCTTTTCTTTGCTTTTTTACCCCTCTTTTTTGTTTTGTTTGCCCTGTGGGTTTTTCTTTTTTTTTTTTTTTAATTTGTTTGAGGTTTGGGGTTTTTTTTGTTTGTTTGGGTTTTTTTTTGGTTTTTTTTGCTACAGGCCTTGGAAAGCCCAGAGAGAGCTGAGGAGCAGAAAAAAAAAAAATCCAAAGGACTTCCTCCAACTTTTGAGAGTTATTTGTTCTAAACAATCAATCCCAAAGGTTAATGTGCTAGAAACATTCAGGTCTCTGAGCAGATCCTCTCTTCACTGCAGTTCTCCATTTCAAAGGGCATTTTGACTTGAAAGGCTCCTCAAACTCTTGACCCAGTTTGTTTAAAACCACCTTTCCCTGAGAGCCTCCAGTGTCCATTCGCAGAGTCCTCTCCTGCTCTTGGAGTGGGATTATCTGCCCAGTTTATGTGAGAGGCAGAGGCCTCTCCGAAGGATGCTCCAACCTCTCCAGGACGGGGCATTTATCTCCAGACCCAGGCTCGTAAACCCAACTTTTTTTTTTTCCCTTTGTATTTTTTACCCCCTGCTGTTGATGCAACTCTTTCCCAGCTGTGAGGTCATCCCTCCTGGGTGCTGGTGGCACTGCAGGGAGAGAACCTGTTGCCATTCCTCTGTCCAGCTGGTCCAGCCGCTGTTGAGGGTCGAGGTGCCAAGGTTGAGGTGAGGCTCTGAGCCCCCCTGCAGCACCTGCACCCACAAGAGCCTGTGTCAGTGGGCACAGTGTGCTGCTGGAGGTCAGTCTGCTCCTGCTGAGGTCCCTTTGGAGGGGATGGACACCGGCCTCTCTGTTGGTAACAGCAGGTGTTGGTGGCTGTGGTCCCCGATGCCGATGTTGTGTCTCACCCCTCCCCAGCGCCAGGGCACCAACCTGCCCTTTGGCATCTGACCTGCTGTTGCACCAGGGTTTGAGTAATGGTTCAAGCTCCAGATTCTGGTTAATTCGAGTTCCATTTTCTGGTTAATGTGTAATCTGTGGGTAAACTGGTTGCTATTGGCTGGGCAGGGAATTATCTCCTCTCATAAAGACAAGGCTGCTCGTTATTTTGTCTCCCACCTCCCGTTCCCTGACTGAGCCTTTACCAATGCCCAGGTTTTTTCACAGGGGCTCACTTAGAAGCTTTACTGCTGCCCTTGCCAAGAGCTCCCAAAGGAGCCCTGTCCTAAGGAAGGGAAGGGACAAGGCCTGTCCTCAGCAAAGCCCCCGCTGAAGCGGCGCTGCAGCTCCTGAGGGAGCACGAAGCCCAAAACCACCCAGAGTGGGACCCACTTTTGGTCCAGCCTCATCCCTCCACTCCCCTGTCGCTTTGGGCTTCCTTACAGGCAAAGTCAGGAGCAGGCAATAGGGTTTTAGAAGTATTGTGAATTGACTGAGTAGCGAAAAGCAAGGAGAGCACTTCTGCCTCCCTGAAGTATCTTCTTTCTTGGAGGAAAAAAAGAAAAAGCACCCTATTTGAACAGCGATAAGAGAAACCCTTCCTAGAAACAGACTTCCAAGAATAGGGAGCAAAAGGGAAAATTCCCATCACACACCCAAACTGAGAGGGAAAAAAGGCTTTCTCGCAGTCTGGTATTGTTACAACAATCTTCTGTTGCAAATTAAAAAAAAAAAAGAAAAAAAAATGCAACCTTCCTTAGGCTGCACTTGAATTTCTACCTGAAACACGCCAACTGGCCAACTGAAGGGGAAAAAAAATAGGTGCACATTTTAATATTCACTAAAGCGAAATGAGTATTGGGGTTCTGTGTATGAATCATTGCAGGGGAGCGCCCACCTTTGCCGCAGGACTGCTTGCTGAGGACTAATTGGAACCGCTCTGCTCTGAATAACCTACATTCATTAATCACCCCTTGCTTGACTCTGGCCTCAATCCTGCTCCCATTGAACTGGAAGGTACAATCCCTGGGGATTTCAAAGGAGAGCAGGATCCTACTCTTCTCCCACAGGTACCTCTCTGGCTAAAGCAGGGGGAGTGCTGCCCGAGCCAGGCAATTGTGTGTCAAAAGGTGTTCGTGGTCTTAATCTCCCCATCACTAACAACATCCTATTTTTCCCGGAGTCCTATAGTGCTTTCCCATTTATTAACTACGTTACAAAGAACTTTCATGTGACCAGTGCTGGGAGATACGTGCACAGAGAGCAGCCTTTGCTGGCTGGGGATGGTGTGTAACTGTGGTGCAGCCCCTCTTCCCTCCCCAGCCCACCTTACCCTTAAGAATTTTTTATTTCCTCTTCTAAAATGAAACACAAACTTCTGCCCAACCTCTGGGTTTCTGCTGAGCAGAGTCCAAGAGTATAGTTTTGTTTTTGCTGCAGCATTTTCCCTGCCTGAGAAATGTCATCCTGAACTGCATCCTAAAAGAAAGAGGGTAGAAGGGAGGGAAATATCCCAGTCACACCAGTGTATATTTATTTCTTGAACAATTTCTCACTAGGCACTGTGGTGAGAAATGCCTGTTTGCAAACAGAGTGGGGACAGCTTCTATTTATTAGAAAGCTTTCTTCACCCTTTTAAAACAAAAATGCCAGCGCTGAATCAAAATGTCACTTGAAAACTCCCCCTCCGAAACATGGCAGCAAATTTTCAGTTTAAAAAATGAACTTTCCCAGCTCTTTTTTTCCTTTCCCTTCTGAAAGCTTTTGTGCAGCTGTTTCCTCCCCCTCCCTCTGCGTAGTGTGTAGGAAGTTCTTGATCTAGAATCATTCATAATTTTAATACCAATTTCTTTTTGACATAATATACTAATATCAGATAGAGAGTGTAGCTGCTTCCTGGATTTAGGGAGGAAATGATGCATATATCAGAATTATCTGCTCAGATGCCAGAACTACATTGGTGTCATTTCAGCATGTGCTGCATTGAAAGGAAATCCTCTATATTTATTACTCCGATCATCAGAGGAGCTAAATGGACCCACTGTTTCTGACACCTGTTCAGATGGCTGAATTTAAAATTTCACGCAGGAAAAAAACCCCAATAATTCTACATACTTCAATGTTAGGAATTAAGATTTTTTAATAAACTTGTTTCCCTCCCTCTTTCCGAATCGCTGTGTTGTGAGCGGCTGCCATGACGCTTGGCCATTCCAGGGGTAGCTATGGAGAGTGGGATAGATTTTGTTTGCTCAGCTCAGAGAAAACCCAATCCTGCTTATACACACACACACACACACTGTCTGTAACCAAATGCTTCAAAGATCTGTTTTAAGTGCAGGTCTCAGTGTGAATAACACGATGTAGCACACCCCAGAATGTGGCAGAGGTGAGCGGCTATTGAGAGAATTTGTCTTTTTGGGAGGGAGCTGAGCATTCAACCACTTCATGATTTTAAGGCTCCTCTAATGAATTTTTTCAGGTACAGCAGGTACAAATCAATAGATTAAAATAGTGTACACCCTGCCGCATCTAATTCTTGACTGCCTGAAATTGCGGGGGAGGACCGAGAATAACATTTGTCACTCTGAGGGCTGAGTGCATTCAGATTTGTGAGCTCTAAGCCAACACAATGCAAAAATAGTCCAGGATGTGAATTAACTTTTCAAGTGAAAAGCAAAAGGCCAGGGATCTGCGAGGCTGTAGCTGGCAGACAGGCAGCTCCATCCCCAGCTATCTACCACCGTTATCAGGTTGACCCGGCACAGTGTGGCAATGTGTAAGTACCCTCAGTGCCCACTGCCTGTATTTCACTGCTCTCTGAAATGATAATTTTCTTTCACTATTGCTGTACCCAGTTTTTTTCCCCCTGAAGTCTGGCTTTTAAACCTGTGCCACTTCGACGACAGTGAAGTGTACGAGCCTGTAGCCGTGGTGCAGTGAGTGACGAGGACGGAGCTTGCCCTGCTTGGTTTGAATCCCTGTGGACTTTGTGACGTGATTTTCTTTTTATTATTATCATTGTAACTACTTTTTAATGCATCGCTATACCACATCTTGCATGGAGGGAATCAAAGCCAGAGCAGAACCTTGTCTAGAAGTGGTCTTCCTCCACCACGCAGAAAGAAAAGCCCCAGTAAATAACAAATCGAGCAGTGTCCTCAAGTTTCCGGCGGGGGTAGAGGATGGAGTGTCCCTGGGTGCTGCTCTCATTTGTTAATTCATAGAGATCCTCAAACCTGAGCAACGTTTTCCCAGCTTGTCCCCAATACAGCAGAGATGCTGAAGGTTGGAGGTGGAGGTGTCTCCCTGACCCTCAGACCTTGGGGTTCGGTGTTAAACGTGGGTGTCCCCGAGGGCTACAGGGTGTCGGGACAGTGTGCTGTGGGGTGTGGCTGAGTGCCCACACACCTTTGCTGCCTTGCCACGAGCCCGGCAACCACCTCGGCCGGGGGAGCAGCAGGATTTGGGAGGGTTCTGGCGGATTTTCACGTCCCTGCTTCCAGCAGCACGAGAATGACCCTGGCTGGGGCTGTTTTACAAGGATGCAACTCCCCTCTTCCTCAGGAGCTGCCCACCGGCACCGTGGCCGCGGCCGGCGGGGGTCTCTCGGGGGCTGCCGGACTCTCTGGCAGGGCCACCACGTCGGGGGGCCCGGGCACGACCCTGGGCCTGTGGGCTGGAGGGGCTGCCCAGCCCCGGGATCCCACCACGGCCAGGGCGGGCCGGGAGGGGCGAGAAGGTGAGGGCCGCATCGTCTGTTTGTTTGCTTGCTTGTTTGTTTGTCTCTAAAACCCATCCCTGGAACAAAAGGGGAGTCTGGGCGGAACTATGGATCCGTCAGTCCGCGCATCCAGAGCGCTGTGTCACCCGGCGGCTCCCGCGGGCTGCCCGGCCCTAGGTATGTCCACAGAGCACTTCCCTCGCGTTTGGTCACAGTATTTTTTCTTTTCTTTTCTTTTCTTTTCTTTTCTTTTCTTTTCTTTTCTT
>NW_020886005.1:0-3533 GCF_003945725.1 Corapipo altera
AGGCTGTCCTACGGTGTCCATGCCCTGCCCCTTTCCCTGCAGGCTGTTGTCATCCCCCCGGCTGCCCCACCTGGCTGGCACCTTCCTGCACTGACATCTCTGCGTCCTCCCTGGCTCTTCCTGCACACACAAAGCCTTGGGCTCATCCAGACTCCTCCTGGGTGTCGCGTTGCAGCCCAGCATTTTCCCTGGATTGAAATTCCTTTTTCCTCATGTCCACTCGGGACCTCCCCAGCTGCACTTGACATTAATTCTTTCTTTCTCATGCTCTTTCCTGCTCTGACAAAAGGATCCACCATCTCTAAATCCTCTCTTCACGCCCTCTCAGGGCTGTCCTGTACTGTCCTCAGTCTTCACACCATTGAGGTCACAGGTCCTTAGTGCTCATGTGCTTGAGACCTTTAAAGCCCATCTTGGGAGATCTCTGGGCACTCACGGATGTTTCTGCAGATGAAAATATTGTGCTCAAAGGCTAAGTAAATCACAGTTGCCATGACAACCAGCATGCATTCCCATTGCTGTGGTTAGTTACCATGGCAAATAGAATACATTCCCATTGCCACAGTCAGTTACCATGGCAACCATAATTCTTCCCACTGGTACAGTCAGTTTCCATGGTAACCATCACACATACCCTTTGCCACAGTCGGTTACCACGGCAACCACCATACATTCCCATTGCTACGGTGAGTTACCATGGCAACCGTCATACAGTCGCGTTGATACGGTTGGTTACAATGGCAGCCATCATACATTCCCACTGCTATGGTCAGTTACCATGACAAGCACCATATATTCTCATTGCAACAGCCAGTTATCACAGCAACTACCATAAATTCCTATTGCTAAGGTCAGTTACCATGGCAAACATCACACAATCCCATTGCTACAGTCAGTTACCGTGGCAACGATCATACATTCCCACTGGTATGGTTGGTTGCCATGGCAACTAGCATACATTCTCATTGCCATGGTCAGTTACCATGGTAACCATCATACATTTCCATTGGTACAGTCAGTTACTTTGACAACTATCATACATTCCCGTTTCTACGGTCAGTTACTACAGCAACCATCATAGTTCACACTGGTACAATTGGTTACCATGGCAACTGTCTCACATTCCCGTTCCTACATTCAGTTACAATGGCAACCATCAAACATTCCCGTTTTACAGTCAGTTACCATAACAAACATCATACATTCCCATTGCTACACACAGGTACCATGGCAACCATCATACATTCCTATTGCTATGCTCAGTTACCATGGCAACCATCACACATTCCCGTTGCTATGGTCAGTTACCAAGGTAACCATCGTACATTGTCGTTGTCACAGTCAGTTACCATGGCAACCATCATACATTCCTATTGCTATGCTTGGTTACCATGGCAACCATCATACCTTTCCGGTTGCTACAGTCAGTTACCATGGCAACCATCATACTTCCAGTTTCTACAGTCAGTTTACCATGGCAACCATGACATGTTTCCATTGCTAAGGTCAGTTACCATGGCAACTATCATTCATTCCAGTTGCTAGGGTCACTTACCATGGAAAACCATCATGCATTATTTATGCCATGGTTGGTTACCATGGCAACTATCATACATTTCCCATTGCTTTAGTCGGTTACCATGGCAACCATCACACATTCCCCGTGCTACTGTCATGTGTCATGGCAACCATAATACCTCCAGTTGCTACAGAAAGTTACCATGGCAACCATCAAACATTTCCATTGCTTTGGTCTGTTACCATGGCAACCATCAAACATTCCAGTTGCTAGGGTCAGTTACCATGACAACCACCATGAATTCTTTTTGCTATGGTTGGTTACCATGGCAACCAGCATACATTCCCATTGCTACACTCAGTTACCATGGCAACTATTACACAGTCTTATTGCTATGGTCAGTTACTATGGCAACCATCACACAGTCTTGTTGCTATGGTCAGTTACTCTGGCAACCATCATAGATTCCTGTTACTATGATTGGTTACCATGGCAACCATCATACACTCCCATTGCTATGGTCAGGAGTATACATTTTTCTTTCTACAGTCAGTTACCATGGCAAACATCATACATGCTTACTGCTATTGTCAGTGGCCATGACAGAAAACATAATTTCCCATTGCTACAGTCGGTTACCATGGCAACCAGCTTATGTTCCTGTTTCACAGACAGTTACCATGGTAACCATAATACTTCCCACTGTTACGGTCGTTTGCCATTGTAACCAGCACACATTCCCACTTCTATGGTTGGTTACTATGACAACCATCATACATTCAAATTGCTATGGTCAGTTACCATGGCAACCATCAATACATTCCCATTGCTACGGTCAGTTACCACGGCAAGCATAAATCATTCCCATTGCTACAGTCACCATGGCAACCATCACACATTTCCATTCTTATGGTTTGTTACCATGGTAACCATCATAGATTCGCATTGCTATGCTCGGTTACCATAGAAACCATCATAAAGTCACATTCCTACGCTCGGTTACCCTGGAAACCAGCATACTTCCCACTGCTATGATCAGTTACCATGGAAACCAGCGTACATTCCCATTGCTACAATCATTTACCACAGGAACCATCATACTTCCCACTGGTACAGTCGGTTACCATGGCAACCATCATACGTTCTCATCGCTACTATCAGTTACCATGGGAACCATCATACACTGCTGTTCCCATGGTCAGTTACCATGGCAACGATCATACATTCCCATTGCTATGATCGGTTACCATGGCAACCACCATACATTCCTATTGCTATGGTTAGTTTCTATGGGAATCTCTTGGTTCATCTTGGAGAGAAACAGATGCAGATGAGCCTCCCTCTTTTCCACCAACCTGGCAGCTGTGCTCTAAAGGCCTGTGTCCCAAGGGGTGTCTTCACCAAGACCCTGCACAAACCTCTGGGACTCTTTGCATCCTGTTGTGGTGCCTTTCCAGTGAATTCCAGGGTTATCAAAGCCAACTTGAATGGGCACTTGGTCTCACTCCACAATGTCACCCAAACCACTCTCTCCGCTGACCCTCACCCACAAAAGTTCACCCAATTTCTTCATCCCCTAGAGCAGCTCCACAGGTCCAAGAAGCTCCTTCCCGCTGAGGACACCTCTCTCCTACACTTTCTCTCCTGTGTCTCCTTGTCCTTCTCTCCCAACCCATCACAGCCCTGCAACCTGGGAACTGTCTCAGCAGGCCTGGGCTGTTATTGCCTGCAAGTGGAATGAAGAGAGACTTGGGGCTGCAGCTCCTCCTGCCTGTGCCCCACACACAGGGCATTGGGACCTGTCTGGCTACAGCCCCTCAGTGGGGGCACCGGGGTAAGAACAGACTTGCAGTGGGGAAAGCTGCTCTGAAAGCCCCCAGAGCTGGGCTGTGCAAAGGCTTTGCTGACAATGGCCTTGAGGGTGGACGTGCTGGGACTCAGGCCCAGGGGGAAAATCCCAGGCCTGATCCCTGAGGAGATCAGCACATGCTGCTGAAATGCTGGGGGAGAGAAG
>NW_020886005.1:3633-8000 GCF_003945725.1 Corapipo altera
CCCTGCCCCAAAGGCACCCAATGTGTCTGAGAAGCCCTGGGTGGTGCCTGTCCCACAACTGCTGGGAATGGGGATGGGCTTCCTGCACAGGCCCAGTGCTGTCCAGGGCAGCTGCTGCACTTGTGCTGCAGAGCCCTGGCACCTCCCCTGGCACTACAGGCCCCTCTTTGGCTGTTCAATCAAGGCTCAGCTGCCCTCAATTAGGTTCAGCAGTGAAGGGATGTCCAGGAGACAACTGCCATTGTACTCTGAGGACATGTAGAAAATACCCTGATAAAGAACAGGAGAGACACCTCTCTCCCTGTGCCACCTGACTCCATTTGGTCACCTGAGCACCTCTAGGGGCTGCCCTGGACAGAAGGAACAGTGACAGGTTCCTCTGTCCTACATGTGGGCCCCTTCTGCCACTCAAGTTGGCCAAAGCAATGTCCCAGCAGCCTCCAAGGAGATCCCACAGCTGCTGCCCTGTCCCTAGGAACTGCTCCATTGGAGCCTGCAGTTCCCAGCAGGAATCTCGGTCACCTCTGGCCCCTCAGAAGGAACCAGGGGTTTGTGTCCCAGCAGGTCACTCCTGGCTTTGGTCTTCATTCATTGCCATGGGAGCTGGGACAAGGAGTCACCTGCAGGGGCCTGTTTTGGGCCCACTGAAGTGGGGTAGGAGGAATCCCAGCCCATGGGGGTTGTGGAGGGAGCTGAGTGTTCTTCTGGCCCCAGATCTGCAGAGCCACAAGGAGACACCTCTGTTGACTCAGCTGAGTCCCTTCCCTCAGTGCAGGTGAAGGAGATCCCTCCTGGGCACTGTCTGGGTTTCCTGTCTAATGATGGGACATGAAAAGGGGGCTCTTGGACTTAACTGTGTCTGTTTGGAGAACTGACCCTGCTGAAAGAAGTGTCTGTGCCCAGATGAGAGAAGGAACATCATTATTTCCTTCAGCTGTGTGCCAGCAGGTTCCCCTGGAGCCCCAGGGACAGCTGGAGGGAGCCCAGAGGGGCAGAGCAAGGGCTGCTTGGGGCTGTTGCTGTGCTGCTGAGCTGGGCCAGGCTCCTGGCACACAGGGAGCTCCTGGCAAGCAAGAAGAGCTTCAAAGAGACAGCTCTGCTGGTGAGCAGCTCCTCTGCACAGCCCAGCAAGGCTGAGGGCACTGCCTGCAGCACCCAGGGCACAGGAGAGAAGGCAGAGAGATGAGAGGCAGCCTGGGCTGGGAGGTGACTGAGCTCTCACTACAGGAGAAACCTTCCCAGGATTTGAAGGAAGAATTCTTTGGCTGTAGGAAAGTTCAACTTGCCTTCCTGGAGGCATCTCCTAAAGCTGCCACATCCCACAACTTCTAGGATCTTACAACAGGACACTCCCAGTTGCTGCAGTGCAGGGGAAGTGGCCATATGGCAGAGCAGGGCAGGAGCTGCAGGCAGCAAGGGCAGAGAGGAGAAGGGAGCAGGAGGTTTAAGGGATCCTGGGGTGGGAGGACAGGGCAGAGCTGCTCAGGGCAGGAACCTTGCCAGCCCTTTGCCATGGTCAGGCTGTGGCTGCAGAGCAGTGCAGGTGAGTTCCTGCAAGTACCTCTGCCAGCTGCCAAATGGCAGCAGTGGCAGGAGCTGTCAGGATGGCTCTGCTGGATTTGCTGGGGTGCAGCAGGAGAAGCTGCTGCAGAGCAGGACTTGCTGCTGCCCCCTCAGAGGCCCAGGGCCAGAAGGTTCCCTGTGGCTGGGCTGGCTGTGGGGTGGGAAGGTGGGGGTGCAGCCAGGGGTGCCCAGGGCTGTGGTGCAGAGCAGGGTCCTGCCCCCAGGGCTCTGTGTGCTGGGGCAGGGACTCTGCTGCCTGCCAGGCTCAGCTCTCAGCCCGGCCAAGGAGCTGCCACGGGGCTGGGAGAGAAGGGCTGTGGGGAAGGAACAACTCCTGGGAGGGCAGAGCAGGGCAGAGTCCTTCTGATCTCCACAGTGGGCTGCAGGGATGAGGGCTGGTCACAGCTCCAGATCTAAGCAGGAAATTTCCCAGAAGGTATTTGCAAGAGGCACAGACAGACAGGGAGTACCTTAAAGAGAATGAACCCGTCCTTTCAGTGTTATACTCTGGGTTGTCTGGGTGGTGACTGAGACAGAGAAATTAATCTCTGAGCATAGGAGCAGACACTTGAACTCTGTTAGATTAGAGGGGATTGAACCCAAGAGTGTCAGACATCAAAACTGTCTTATAGACAGCATCAGTGTCACTTTTCCAGCCTCCCCAGGGTTGCTCTGACATTGCCATCAGAGCCTGCCCAGCCAGAGTTGCCCCTGGGCAGTGCCCTGTGCTGCTGGGAGGGCTCTGCAGGACAGAGTTGAGTTCCCAGGGCTGGGATGGGCTCTGGCAGCATTGGCAGGGCCTGGCCCTGGGCCCAGGGAAGCAGCTGCTGGCAGGGACAGCTCCAGGCAGTAGAGCCCTGGGCAGGGAGTGGGGGGCAAGTGCCCCCAAGGCCTGGGGGAGGGGGCGTTCAGGCAGCTCTGGGGGCCCTTCCCTGCAGCTCTGCTGGGCACTGTGTGCTGGGCCATAGAAATGAGGATTCCTGCAGTGGAACTTTCCAAGGTGTGATGGTAAAAATAGAAAACACAGGTACAATTATTCGAAACTCAGATTAAGCTTCTGCTTTGTAGCCCCAGCTCTTCTGAGTCATTAGTGTAGAGATGGAACTTTTGTGTTCAAGGTTTCTTACATCTGACATTCCTTGTGTCTGTGAGAGCTCTACCGAAAAATTCCATGTCCCCCTACAGCAGAGCAAAACTGACTGCTTGGCAGTGCAGTTGGTGACATCTGACACATTGATTTCTTTCAGCAATGGAGTGGCTTTTTCACAGAGGTCTTTCTTAACTGTTCCCTGTCCTTTCCTTTTTTGAACAGACCCTGTGCTAAGGAAAAGCAAATGTCCAACAGCAGCTCCATGCCCCAGTTCCTCCTCCTGGCATTGGCAGACAGGCGGGAGCTGCAGCTCCTGCACTTCTGGCTCTTCCTGGCCATCTCCCTGGCTGCCCTCCTGGCCAACAGTCTCATCCTCAGCGCTGTAGCCTGTGACCATCACCTGCACACCCCCATGGGCTTCTTCCTGCTCAACCTCTCCTTCACAGACCTGGGCTCCATCTGCACCACTGTTCCCAAAGCCATGCACAATTCCCTCCATAACACCACAACCATCTCCTACATGGGATGTGCTGCACAAACCTTTCTGATTGTCTTCTTTCTTGGAGCAGAGTATTTCCTCCTCACCATCATGTGCTACGACCGCTACATTGCCATCTGCAAACCCCTGCACTACGGGACCCTCCTGGGCAGCAGAGCTTGTGCCCACATGGCAGTAGCTGCCTGGGCTGCTGGCTTTCTCATTGCTCTGCTGCACACAGTCAATACATTTTCCCTGCCCCTGTGCCAGGGCAATGCCCTGGGCCAGTTCTTCTGTGAAATCCCACACATCCTCAAGCTCTCCTGCTCACACTCAGGCTACCTCAGGGAAATTGGGCTCATGGTGGTTATTGCGTGTTTAGGGTTCGGTTGTTTCATTTTCATTGTTTTCTCCTATGTGCAGATCTTCAGGGCTGTGCTGAGGATCCCCTCTCAGCAGGGACGACACAAAGCCTTTTCCACGTGTCTCCCTCACCTGGCCGTGGTCTCCCTGTTTCTCAACACGTTATTCTTTGCTTACCTGAAGCCCCCCTCCATCTCCTCCCCATCCCTGGATCTGGTGGTGTCAGTTCTGTACTCAGTGGTGCCTCCAGCACTGAACCCCTTCATCTACAGCCTGAGGAATCGGGAGCTCAAGGATGCCATGAGGAAACTCATAACTGGGTGTTTTTCAGAAGCAATAAACTCTCCTTATTCTGCATGTTATCTTCCTCATTAAAGGCCAATCCTGTTATGGATTTCATTAAAGGCCCACCATATCTTCTCTATTTTTTACTCCTGGTAGGGGTGGTTTTTATGAGAATTTGTTCACACCAAAAAATCTTTATATATATAAAGATACTTATAAGGGTATATATAAAAATATCTTTTTATATATAAACACCATTTTCAAATCAGTGTTTGCCTTTCTAGCCTGGCCCACAGACTGTACAAATTGGCAATTTTACTCGCTGTGTGCTTAAGCCAAATAAAGAACTCTGCATTGGCTTGTTTGCCTCACATCTTTCCTCTCTGACTTCTCTGCAGCTGCAGGGTCAGAGCCTCTGTGCAGAGCAGGGCCACAAAAGAGTCCCAGCAGAGCAGCACTGCCAGGGAGCAGCAGCCCTTCTCCTGCCTGGCCTCCTCTCCCTTCCCTTCCACACTGTCCTGCAGAGCCCTGTGTTGTTGGAGCCTCAGTGCTCTGGCAGTCGGTGCCAGTCCTGCTGCAGGACTGTCC
>NW_020886006.1:0-7990 GCF_003945725.1 Corapipo altera
TGGGGCATCTACCCCATCGATTACCACACTATCAGCTCCCTCTTCCATTAGCCGCACTAGCCACTGTTGGAGTTTCTCTCCTGCGCGTTGGCTATAACGATTGATTAAATTTTTGACATCCTCCGGTGTGAAATCCTCCATGGTATCGATCCGTGCTCAACGCCCTGTAACCGGATCCATGACCCCCTTTTGTTTAACCACAGGAGCTGCCTTTGCAGGTCCTGAGGGTATTTCCTCTCTATCTCTTTGTGCATCCTCCTGTTCACTATCAGACTCACTGGTACTCCAGATATTACCATCCCATGTGTTTGGATCCCACCCTGGATCTGTTACAATAGCCCTAACTCGAGGTCCTGTGTCTTTCCCTTTACGTATCTTTCCCTTTTTCTGTCTCGCAGCACATACGGCAAACTTTTCTGCCACTGTAGCACATTTCTGTTCCATGATGCTCCACTGATTAGTTGCAGCTAACAAGGCTTGCTGTTGTATAATAGATGTAGTCTTTACTTCTTGCACCTCTGTTTTTACATGCTCCAGCTGCTTCTCTAACTCTTCTATTCTACCAATAGCCATTTTATAAGCAAACAGGAGAGCTCCTGTCATGCAGCCGATATGACTTAGGCGCTGTGGTTTTTGTGTGTAAGATGTTTCCTCGAACTGCACCCAATACTTCATTATTTCTGTCAGGTTACAGCAACTCCACGGTTCAGGAGCGACCCCAGTACAGGTTTCTAGGCGGCCCCAAAGAATGCTCCAGGGCTCCTGGGTCCACCCATCATGCTCCATAAAAGGAGCACCTCCTACATCCCGTTTCTGAGGGGTTAAAAGTTTTGCTAACCGGCTCATGCTTATCCTCCTTGCCCACAGCCCCCCCTGACTCACTCTCAATAAGGAACGGGGAAGGCACAGGCAGCACAGCCGGGAGAAAACCAACAAGGATAGGAAGACAGGGACTGGGAAAATAAACAGGAATGAAACAGAAGGGGTGGTGGCTAACCTCCCGAGCCCCTACCCAGCAACATCAGACGTAACAGCCCCCGGGGCGGAGTTTGTCCCCGCGTGGTTCCCGGAAAATTATCTTAGCCCCGCCGGGGCAGAGCCTCCCTTTGGAAAGACCCACCCCCTCCCAGCCAGCAGGAAGGGAAAACGGGAAAACAAAACACAAAGCATGGGGGAAAAAGGAAAAAAACCCACACTCGTCTCCACGGAGAGCCCCTCCCCCCCACGAATCCTACGGAAACAACTCCCCACAAATAGAAACGTACTCAACCCCAGGTCCTGCACGGGTTTAAACCAGACAGCAGAGCCCAGTACGGAGGAATTGCCTTCCCCTTGAGTCCTCCCAACCTGGCAGGTCCTGCTCACGTGTAACGAGCAAGGCAGCCCTCCCAGCCCGGCAGGTCCCACTCACTTAGAACGAGCGATGCAGCACTCCCAGCCTGGCAGGTCCCACTCCCTAGCAACGGCGAGGTTTCATGGCCAGCATCCTTCCAACTACGCCAAAACATGTATTAGGGAAGGTCTGAGATATACTGGAATGTGAAAAACCAGACACCGTTGGAACTCAAAAGGCAAATATTTATTACAAAAGGTAGCTAACAAAGGAAAACGGACACCCGAGAGAAGGGGAAAAGGAAGGGAAAAAGAAACAAAACCAAAGAGGAAGGTACGACACCCTACTCACCCAGGTGTCATTTATAAGATGATCTTACCCACTCTAAATACTTATAAAGCCCTCTGCAGCAGCTGCGTATTCCAAAGGGTTGGCAAGCTCCCACTTCAGCAGGCGTCCCTGCTAACAGCAACTTGGTCCTTTGTGCAGAACTGTCCCCGAAAACGGAAAATGTGTCTGCTTTTATACAATTCATTGAGCACCTCTGCCCAGGGAGGTGTGGCCAGTACCGCCCCGCCAGAGGTTCCCAATCCCACCCTCTTGGTTATGTAAGTGCATCTCTTCTGCGCATGCATGAGAACTTCGGAAATCCCCTCATGCATGTGCAGTGTGTTTTGGGGGTCTTTCTTAATTGAGTCTGGGGGCGAGCCTTCCTCACTTCATCATCACTTTCTCCTCCAAATGCCCTTGAAGGACAATTAACCGATCACAAGACACCAATTAAAACAGTTTATACAGAAGTTCTCCCTCCAAGGACGAATTCACTGTTTTATCAGTGAACTTGGCAGGGAGAACCATAAACTACTGCAGGTGGCTAGGGCCAAACACAGACCAAAAATATCAGCATAACATCGTCCCAGTACAGATATCAATGGGTTTTTGGTGTAGCTACTGTAGCTACAGAGAAGATCAAACAATAATCTACCCTGCCTGGCCTCTCAAAGGATCCTTCCATTGTGGTATTGCTGCAAGTCAAAGACCAACAAGTGCCCGTTGCCACCAGAACAGTGCACCGACGGCAGTATCGCACCAACCAAGACTCCATAATTCCCATTCAGGAACTAATTTGTCAACTGGAGAAACAGAGAGTGATCAGCAGGACCCGCTCACCCTTTAACAGCCCCATATGGCCAGTGCGGAAGTTTAATGGGGAGTGGAGGCTGACAGTGGACTATCGTGGCCTGAATGAAGTCACGCCTCCTCTGAGTGCTGCTGTGCCAGACACATTGGAACTTCAGTATGAGCTGGAGTCAAAAGCAGCCGAGTGGTGCCACAATTGATATCGCTAATGCAGTTTTCTCAATCACTCTGGCAACAGAGTGCAGGTCACAGTTTGCCTTCACCTGGAGGGGTGTCCAGTATACCTGGAATCGACTGCCCCAGGGGTGGAAACACAGCCCAACCATCTGCCATGGACTGATCCAGACTGCACTGGAACAGGGGGGAGCTCCAGAACAACTGCAATATACTGATGACATCATTGTATGGGGCAAAACAACAGAAGAAGTTTTTGAGAAAGGGAGGAAAATAGTCCAAATTCTTCTCAAAGCTGGCCTTGCCACATAACAAAGGAAGGCAAAGGGACCTGCATGGGAGATTCAGTTCTTGGGAATAAAATGGCAGAATGGATGCCATCATGTGCCCATGGTTGTAGTGAACAAAATAGCATCTATGTCTCTACCGGTGAACAAGAAGGAAACACAAGCTTTCCTAGGCCTTGTGGGTTTCTGGCAGATGCACATTCCAGATTATATTCATCTTGTGAGCCCCCTCTATCAAGTGACCCAGAAGAAGAACCATTTTGAGTGGGGCCTTGAGCAACAACAGGCCTTTGAGCACATCAAACAGGAGGTAGCTCACGCAGTAGCTCTTGGGCCTGTTCGAACAGGACCAAATGTGCAAAATATCCTCTACAAGGCAGCTGGGGAGCATGGTCACACCTGGAACCTCTGGCAGAGAACACCAGGAGAAACCCGAGGTCGACCATTAGGGTTTTGGAGTTGGGGTTATTGAGGATCAGAAGCCCACTACATGCCAACTGAAAAGAGATATTAGCAGCCTATGAGGGGATTTGAGCCCCCTCAGAAGTTGTTGGGACAGAAACATGTCTCCTCTTGGCACTGCATTTGCCCGTGCTGTACTGGATGTTCAAAGGGGACATCCCCTCAACACATCATGCAACCAGTGCTACATAGAGTAAGTGGGTAGCTTGGATCACCCAATTTCCCAGGAATCCTTGAAGAGATTATGGACTGGCCAGAAGGCAGAGATTTTGGAGCATTGCCTGAAGAGGTGACTCGTGCCCAAGAAACACCACCATATAACAAGTTACCAGAAAATGAATGAGGCGATGCTCTATTTACTGATGGATCTTGACGTGTGGTAGAAAACCATTGGAGGTGGAAAGCTGCTGTGTGGAGTCCCACACGACGGGCCGTTGAGGCTGCTGAAGGAGAAGGCGAGTCAAGCCAGTTTGCAGAAGTGAAAGCCATCCAACTAGCCCTAAAGATTGCCGAATGAGAAAAGTGGCCTGTGCTATACCTCTCTATTGACTCCTGGATGGTGGCTAATGCCCTATGGTGGTGGCTACAGCAATGGAAGAAGGCCAATTGGCAAAGCAGGGATAAACCCATCCGGGCTGCTGCATTGTCTGCACAGGTGGAAAACACAACTCTGAAAGTGTGTCACGTCGATGCTCATATGCCCAAAAGTCATGCCACTGAAGAACATCAGAACAATGAGCAGGTGGATAAGGCTGCCAAGATTGGAATAGCCCAGGTAGACTTGGACTGGGAGCAGAAGGGTGAGCTATTTATAGCCCCATGGGCCCATGAAACTTCAGGACATCTAGGAAGAGATGTGACGTACAGATGGGCTCGTAATCGAGGGGTGGACCTGACCATGGAGACCATCACACAGGTTATTCATGAATGTGAAATGTGTGCGGCAATTAAGTGAGCCATGCGAGTAAAATCTCCCTGGAATAGAGGGCAGTGGCTGGGTTTCCAATATGGTGAGGCCTGGTAAATTGACTACATTGGACCACTGCCACAAATATGCCAAGGCAAGAGGTACATACTCACCACGGTGGAGGCAACGACTGGCTGGCTGGAAACATATCCTGTAAACCAGACCACTGCTCAAAACACCATCTTAGGCCTTGAGAGGCACATTCTGTGGTGACATGGGACCCCAGAGAGAATTGAATCAATGGGACTCACTTTTGAAATAATCTTATAAGTTCTTGGGCAAAGAGACTTGGCATCGAGTGGATCTATCACATCCCTTATCATCTGCAAGCCTCTGGAAAGACTGAGAGGTATAATGGACTGCTGAAAACTACGTTAAGAGCGTTAGGTAATGGGACATGGAAGCATTGGGAGGCAAATTTAGCCACCTGGCTAGTTAAAGCTAGGGGATCTGCCAAACCCCTGGTCCTGCCCAAACAAAACCCCTACACACTGTGGGAGGAGAGAAGGTCCCTGTACTACACATGGGGAAGTAGCTGGGGAAGTCAATGTGGGTTTCTCCTCCGATGGCAAAAGGCAAACCCATCCGTGGGATTGTCTTTGCTCATGGACCAGAGTGTACCTGGTGGGTAATGCAGGAGGATCATAGAATCAGCTGGGTTGGAAGGGATCTCCGAGATCATCAAGTCCAACCCTTGATCCACTACCGCTGCGGTTACTAGACCATGGCACTAAGTGCCACATCCAGTCTCATTTTTAAAAATCTCCGGGGACAGAGAATCCACTACTTCCCTGGGCAGCCCATTCCAATGACTGATCACCCTCTCTGTAAAGAAATTCTTTCTAATATCTAACCTAAACCTCCCCTGGCACAACTTGAGACCATGCCCTCTTGTCTTGTTGATAGTTGCCTGGGAAAAGAGACCAACCTCCACCTGGCTACAACCTCCTTTCAGGTAGTTGTAGAGAGTGATGAGGTCTCCCCTGAGCCTCCCCTTCTCCAGGCTGAACAGCCCCAGCTCCCTCAGGCTCTCCTCATAGGACTTGTGCTTGAGTCCCTTCACCAGCCTTGTTGCCCTCCTCTGGACCTGCTCCAGCACCTCAATATCCTTCCTGAACTGAGGGGCCCAGAACTGGACACAGTACTCCCGGTGTGGCCTCACCAACGCTGAGTACAGGGGAAGAATCACTTGCTTGGACCTGTTGGCCACACTGTTCCTGATACAGGCCAGGATGCCATTGGCCTTCTTGGCCACCTGGGCACACTGCTGGCTCATGTTCAGCTTCCTGTCAATCCAAACTCCCAGTTCCCTCTCTGTCTGGCTGCTCTCCAGCCACTCTGTCCCCAGCCTGTAGCGCTGCATGGGGTTGTTGTGGCCAAAGTGCAGGGCCCTGCACTTGGCCTTGTTGAACCTCATCCCGTTGGAATCAGCCCAACTCACTAACCTATCCAGGTCCCTCTGCAGAGCCCTCCTGCCTTCCAGCTGATCGACATTCCCCCCCAGCTTAGTGTCATCTGCAAATTTGCTGATTATGGACTCAATCCCCTCATCTAAATCATCAATAAAGATATTAAACAGAACTGGGCCCAACACTGATCCCTGGGGGACACCACTAGTGACTGTCCGCCAACTGGATGCAGCACCGTTCACCACCACTCTCTGGGCCTGGTCCTCCAGCCAGTTCCTAACCCAGCAGAGAGTGCCCCTGTCCAAGTCGTGGGCTGCCAGCTTTTTCAGGAGTATGCTGTGGGAGATGGTGTCAAAGGCCTTGCTGAAGTCCAGGTAGACCACATCCACAGCCTTCCCCTCATCCACCAGGTGGGTCACCTGATCATATAAGGAGATCAGGTTGGTTGTAGAGGGCTGGCTAGCAAGACAAGGACATATGGATATAGCTAAAGCTATGGATGAGCTGTTAGAGTATAGAACAGGGCCTGTCTAGGCCCGTGAGAAGATTTGGGATAGCAAGGCCATGGCAGGGCTACGGTGTTTTTGTGCCTGCTAGCTGGCTGGTAAACAGGAGGTTGCGATTAGCAAAACAAAAGCAACTGAGAGCCACCTGTGTCAACAAAAGAAGGGAGTAAAAGTGAAATCAACATTTAAGCAAGAACCAATAATGAGCTTAGCTTTTGCAATATGTATGAGCTAATTATAAAGCGTATATTAAGCTGTTAGTGGTGATCAATAAACAAAGTTTGCTGATTCTCATATTGAGCGTCCCTCTCTTCCCTCGTCGAGACATAATGGCGCCCGAAGAAAAGGACGATAAATAAGGATCCTGATGAGTTGTGCACGGTTCCCACGGTCCCCGAAGCTTGCACAGGGGCTAAGTTATATCTGCGGTCCCAGGGACTAAGTTGAATCTGCGGTCCCCGAGACCTGAACAGAGGCTAAGTTAAATCTGCACTCCCCGAAGCCACGGTCCGACGCAGTAGCTGGTTGGTCTTGCAGCAGCACAAGAGGCAAAAGAGCTGGACTCCGTGCCCCGAGCGACCTCATAGGAGGGTCTCGGCCAACAACGCCGCCGACGTCTTCAAAGGGCTGCAACAGCGCGCTGAAGATTTATAGGTATGGAAAGACAAGCGGTACTTTTATTACCCCAGTGCTTTTTAGAAAAGCGGGGACTTAAGGGTATAGATTTGAAAAAGGAATTACCAGGATTGCTTGCGGCGGGGGTTGCTAAAGGTTGTTTTGTGGACCCTAATACAGTTTTTGATGAAGGGGACAACTCTTAGCAAAAGAGGGATCTAATGTCGCATCTATATGGAAGTCTATCCTGCTTAAAAAAGAGAAAAATTAGACGAACTGGTTTTGCGACAGATGCTGCTTTCGTGTAAGGGCCAGGGATTTGAAGCGAACGCTGTAACTGCCTTTACTATCTCTACTTGGAAAGAAGTTAGTGATAAGCTCTTTACTGCTGACTCTAAGGGAGAAAAAGTTGCTGCTTCCCTCCTTACAACTTGGCAATTGTTATCTGGAACAGTAAAAGACATTAAAGCACAGTTTGAGGACATTAGAATGCTACTAGATACCATCATGCGGAGAAATCGTGCAAAAAGGGAGTCGAGCGGAGTTGAAGGGAGCCAGAGTGGGACCAGAGATCACGGCAAAATGAACGTGGTGCTAGCGTCTCGGCAATGCATATCCAGGACGATCAGGGACGACGGCTGCGGCGTGAAAGTACTGCTGATGGACCGGGGATGAACTTTACGAACACTATGACTGAGTTCCACCTTAAGACATTTCCAGCTTTTCATCTGAACTGTGCTGCGGGACTGCGCCGCGCATTTGTGGTTGTGTTCACGGCGCTGGGTGCTTGCGCCGCCGTGCTGAGTGCCCCCGGGGCGGTGCCGGGCGGCGGGGCAGTGGCGGTGGTCGCGGCGCCGTGCGCGGCCCCGGCTCGGATCGGTGCGCCCGCGCGCGTGCACACCGGCGGCCCCGGGCGCGGCAGGCGGCGGGGGGGCTCTGTTTCCCCCGCACTGCTGACAGCCATGGTCCCAAGAGGTGTAGGTTCCCCTCCCCTTCTTTACAGCGAATGTTTTTTCCCTAGTGCCGCTCCTCTTCTTAGAGTGGCGAGTTAATGACGGTAGCAAAGGCTTCAGGAGGTGCAGTCGGGGGAGGGGGGG
>NW_020886007.1:0-7989 GCF_003945725.1 Corapipo altera
TTTGAACCAAAGGGAACCAACGGGACACTGCGGAATCTCATGGAATCCAGGGGCCATTGTGACCTTGTGGAACCTCACACAGCCCAAGAACGGCGGGAAACAGTGCAACCTCCTGGAATCAAGGAACCATTGTCCCACTGCAGAATCTCAAGGACTAAGGGATTCAGTCTTTGCCTCAGATTTTGTCAACAAATTAAATTTAAGGAATTACGGAAGTGGGATTGAACCACTTTTGTCCCACAGGTTTTAATGACTGGACAAATGAGAATATTTATAAAAAATGAATTATTTATTCTTACAAATGATCAGACAAAAGATCTTAATCAGAATTATTTACTACACAATGTCAAAGCTAAAACTCTTACTAGTGCAGCATAAGATAGGATAGTTCACTATATTGAAAAAATTATTGCAACAATTATATTAAAGCTAACCAAAAAAAAAAAAATCATAGAGATCTAATGGAACTCACCCAGATCGATGGTCGTGGGGAAATTTCTTTTGCTCAGCCTTGAGGAGAGTCCTTGGAGGGCGTCCCCAACCAAGGCAGGAATCTCCACACATCTACCCCAAGAAGGGCTGTGTTAGAAGAACCTGCCTGGATGAAAGGGGACTGGACTTCTATAGTAGGAAGTGCTTGACTGCTCCTCACAAATGGACAGGCCAGTTACCAGCTTCTCTGTCCCATCCAACTTCCAAAAGCAGGATGTGTGTTTGGAGTTGGGTGAACCAGGCTGGTTTGAGCATCATTCAACACCAAACCATTCCCATGGTTCCACGGGTAACTCTCAGATCTCACAGAGCTTGCAGGAGAGTTGGCACTGTTGGCATTGTCTGATGGGATTTTAGGCCTTATCAGGGTAGGCCCTCCTGCCACCAGGGCAGAGAGGTTGGTTGTGAAAGTCCATCCTGGAGATGCAGAGGGAGCCAAGAGTTGGGCTCCTGAGTGACATCCAACAATGGACAGGGGGATGGGACTGAGCAGATGAAAGTGTCTCAGGTAGAGCTGGACTGGCAACACAAGGGGGAATTATTCCTGGCTCGCTGGGCCCAGGACACCTCAGGTCCTGAGGGAAGAGGTGCAACATCCAGCTGGGCTTGTGATCCAGGGCTGCATTTAACCATGGACACCAACTGCCAGGTTCTCCAGAGCTGGGAAACACGTGCTGCCATCAAAGAGGCCAAGAGGGCCAAGCCCCTGTGGGGTGGGGGATGATGGCTGAAATAGAGATGTGGGCAGGCCTGGCAGAGTGATCCCAGCACACTCCCTAAACCCACCAAGGCAAGCTCTACGTGCTGACAATGGTGGACACAACCCCTGGATGGCAGGAGACACCCCCTGTGCCTCCCACCACTGCCCAGAACACCATCCTGGGCCTGGAAAAGCAGAAAAACTGGAGTTGGACAGCAGGACTCTTTTCCAAAACAACCTTGTGCACACCTGGACCAGAGAGATCAGCATGGAGTGGATGGATCATATTCCCTGTCATGCCCCAGCCTCTGGGAAAGTGGAATGGTAGAGTGGACTGTTCCAAACCACCTTGAAAGCAATGGGCAGTGGGACCTTCAAACCTTGGGATGTGCATTTAGCGAAAGCCACCTAGTTAGTTAATCCTGTAACCTGTAAGAGAAAAAACTCCAGGCCAAATCAGTGCCTAAAATCAGCTCAAAAGAGCAGGTCTTTAATCAGGGCTACAGGCCCAGGGGAACACACACGACGTGCGCCCTCCCAGGCAGTGGTTCTACAGTTTTATAGGATGGTCCATCCAACGCCAGAACTCTCCAGCCCCCGGTTCTGCCCGGTTCTGCCCCCGACACACCCCTTGGGGAATTGGGTTTGGGGGCTTTGGGACCCCTTCTTCCTCATCTTTCTCTTCTTCACAGCACGTACAGTCCTTGGAGCACCTCCAAAGTTCTGGCCTTGAAGGTTACCTTGTCTCTTGTGGGATCTTGTTGTCCAGGCCTAGGGTGTGATGTTGTTCAACAGAGGTGTTTTTCTACAATTCGACCTTGAAAAGAAGTCTAAACATGCTAAAGGAATTTAGAAAGTTTGATATCAAATGGGGTTATATATAATACAGCTACACTAACATCTACATTTACTACACAACTACTTTTAAAATCTAAAATGAAAAATATCCAGAAAGCTTGAAGGCATCACACAAACCTAGTTAGGTAACTCTACCAGCTGAACTGGCCCTGCCCAAAAAGAACCTCTCTGTACCATTGAAGGGGATAAAATCCCTGTGGTCCATAGGAGGAATATGTTGGGGAGGACAGTTTGGATTAGTCCTGCCTTAGGCAAAGGCAAAGCCGCCCAGGGGATTGTTTCTGCTCAAGGACTTGGGTGCCCTTGGTGGATGATGCAGAGGGATGGGGAAACACTCTGTGTACCTCAAGGGGATTTGATTTTGGGGTCAGAACAGTCCGTGAGGTTGAATTGTAGAATATTGTTTGCTAAATGACGCTCCCACTGTGTGCCAGAACTCCCAAGAACAATGAACATTTTTTTTTTATATATGCTTTTGATATTTTCTTTAAAAAAAAAGTCATGTTTCCATTCCCTCCTTCTTCAGTAGCCCCCATCTTGTGTGTCCCAGAGACTTAGTCTAACTGGAGAGTCTCCTATTGGATTTGAGTGACATAAATGAACCTGCAACAGATTCCTTTCCTGAGCAGAGCAGGACTGATCAGGAAATGAGAACAGCTTTCTGGCTGCCCCAGCCTAGGGACTGGCCCTGTGCCTGGAGCTGGAAGAGCTATTGTGCAAAGTGGACTTCAGTGGAGGCAGTGTGGATTTAATACATAGCAGGGGAAGGAATTCTGGGGTTTATTGCTGGCAATAAATGAACATCCCTCTGTGTCTTGAGCAGCTCTTTCTCCAAGCCAAGCAAGTGGGAGTTGGTGTCAAGGAGCTGAAACCTGCAGGTCCAGCCTTGAGTGGAGGAAGCTCTGATTTGCCCAAGGCTGCTTTGAGTGCCAGGGGTTTGAGGAGGGAATGGTGGGGTGGGGATTGGGATGAAGTCTGATGGCTTGTGAGACATAAATAGTCTTGATTTTCTTATCTATTCAGACTGAATGAGGAGGTGCCCAGGATCACTATCAAATGGAGATTGCTGATGTCAGTGTAAAAACAGGAAAAAAGTAAACAGGTCACAAAAAAGGAAATATTTTCTCTTGCTTCTTTAATACAATATATTCACTTTGAAATCAATTCTGAGATCTGTCTAATTAACCACAAAAGAATTGAAGACTTACAAGTCAATTATTCCCGGGGGCTTGTCTGGTAAAGATGGCCTCACTGAACAGAGAGTGTGGAGGAATGAGCAGACAAGGAGACCGTCCCTGGGGCTGGGGAAGCAGGAACTCAGAGTCACTGGTTCCAGGTGGCAAATGGACTGTGGGATGTTTCTGTGAGAGCCCCTAAAGGCTGTGCTGGAACCTCACGGTGTCAAGGGTCCACTGTGACATGTCAGGGCCACATGGAACTGAAGGAAACCTGGAACACAGCAGAACCTCATGGAATCAAAGGGCCATTGTGACATGTGGGGCCTCATGGAACAAAAGGAATCCTGGACAACTGCAGAAACACATGGAAGCAAGTGGCCACTGGGACACGCGGGGCCTCATGGAATCAGGGGAGCCCGGGGACACTGTGGAACCTCAGGGAATCAAGGGGCCATTGTGACATTGCAGGGCCTCTTTGAAGCAAAGGGCCTTGTGCTGGGCTGTCACAGGCCAGGGCAGGGGCAGCTGGAGAGCCCCTGGCCCAGCCATGAGTCACGGGCTGAGCCATCAGCTCCTGCTGAGAGAAGGGTCCTCACAGGCCCTTCCCCTGCTCTTGGCCTGTCCCCTCCAGGGCACAAGTGACCTCACAGCCCCTTCACAGTCATCGGTTTCCTACTGGGTGATGAGTTCCTGAGGCACAACTGACCCCTCCGTACTGTACCCAACCATCCCCCTCCTTGTGGCCCAGTAAATGATGGGACCACATACACATAAACTTGTGTCCCCAGATTTGTCCAGTAGATTTGCATGAGTTCAGTGGAGAGATGTTCCTCACAGGAACTGCTGTGTTTGTCCTGGTGCATTTGATAGCTCTACTTCTGCCTCTCTGTCTATTCTCCCTTCAAAGAGCTCTCCAGGGAAAAGATTCCTTGAATTGTAGAATAGCAGAGGCTGGCAGAGCCCCCTGAGCAGCACTGCCCTGGCTGTGGCTGGACTGCAGTTCCCTTTGCCCAGAGCAGCCCCTGTCCTGCTGTGTTGGTGCTCGTGGCTGCAGCGCTGTTGGTCCCAGCCCAAGGTTGTGGCTGTCCCTGGGCAGTGCTGGCCCCGCAGGAAGCGTCTCTGCAACCACCCCCACCCAATGGGCTCGGGCTGGGCAAGTGTTTCACAGGGGACATGGCTGGCACAGCTTGGGATAGTCCAGTCCATAGGACATCATCCTCAGAATAAACGGAGAGAAGGTTCTTCTCTGCCCATCTCTGCAACCTGAAGGGCTGCAGAGTCCTCTGGGGTATCGGCCACAGCTCCAGCTTTGTGTCATCAATGAACTTCCTAAGGAAGCACTGACCCCGTCATCCAGGTCATTGATGGACAAGTTCAACTCCACTGGGCCCAGTAGAGGACCCTGGGGGACACCACTGGCACAGGCCTCCAGCCAGAGCCTGTGCCACTGATTAGGACCCTCTGGGATCTGCCCTTCATCCCCTTCTCAGCTCTGCTTGTTTCCCTGACTGGTGGTGTGCCCAGTCTGGTCCCTGCCACGCACTGTCCTTGCAGACCAGCTGCACTCAGCTCTGCTGCCCTTCTGTGTTTCTCACAGGGGTGGGTCCCCCACTCCAAGTCACCAGACTCAGCCAAAGTCTGCTCCTCTCAGGTCCAGGATCTGCACTCTTCTACTGCCCTTCCCCTTGGCAGGTGACACCTCCCATTCCATGGTCACCACAGCCAAGGCTGACACTGCTTTTCACACCCAGGTCCAGCTCTTCCTCTTGGAGAGAAGCAGATGCAGAGGAGCCTCCCTGTTGTCCACCAACCTGGCAACTGTGCTCTAAAGGCCTGTGTCCCAAGGGCTGTCTTCCCCAAGACCCTGCACAAAGCTCTGGGACTCTTTGCATCCTGCCATGGTGCCTTTCCAGTGAATTCCAAGGTTATCAAAGCCAACTGGAATGGGCTCTTTGTCTCACACGACAGTGTAACCCAAACCACTCTCTCCTCTGACCCTCACCCACAAAAGTTCACCCAAGTTGTTCACCCCCTAGAGCAGCTGCACAGGTCCAAAAAGCTCCTTCCTGCTGAGGACACCTCTCTCCTGCTCTTTCAGTCCTGTGTCTCCTTGGCCTTCTCTCCCAACCCATCACAGCCCTGCAATCTGGGAACTGTCTCAGCAGGCCTGGGCTGGTATTGCCTGCAAGTGGAATGAAGAGAGACTTGGGGCTGCAGCTCCTCCTGCCTGTGCCCCCCACGCAGGGCACTGGGGCCTGTCTGGCTGCAGCCCCTCAGCGGGGGCACCGGGGTAAGAACAGACTTGCAGTGGGCAAAGCTGCTCTGAAAGCCCCGAGAGCTGGGCTGTGCAGAGGCTTTGCTGACAATGGCCTTGGGGGTGGCCGTGCTGGGACTCAGGCCCAGGGGGAAAATCCCAGGCCTGATCCCTGAGGAGATCAGCACATCCTGCTGAAACGCTGGGGGAGAGCAGAGCCAGCAGAGGGAGGAGGCAAGTGTGGGCAGCCTGGGCTGATGGGCTTTGGACTCGTGCCTGGCCCGGCCTTGGCTGGGCAGAGAAGGGACAGCCTTTGTGTCCCTGCAGGGCTGGGATTCACTCACTGCCCCAAAGGCACCCAATGTGCCAATCAGCTGGAAGGTAGGAGGGCTCTGCAGAGGGACCTGGACAGGCTGGAGAGTTGGGCTGATTCCAAGGGGATGAGGTTCAAGCAGGCCAAGGGCCAGGTCCTGCACTTTGGCCACAACAACCCCCTGCAGCGCTACAGGCTGGGGACAGAGGGGCTGGAGAGTAGCCAGACAGAGAGGGACCTGGGAGTTTGGATTGATAGGAAGCTGAACATGAGCCAGCAGTGTGCCCAGGTGGCCAAGAAGGCCAATGGATCCTGGCCTGGATCAGGAACAGTGTGGCCAACAGGTCCAAGGAAGTGATTCTGCCCCCGGACTCAGCGCTGGTGAGGCCACACCTCGAGTGCTGTGTCCAGTTCTGGGCCCCTCAGTTCAGGAAGGACATTGAGGTCTTGGAGCAGGTGCAGAGGAGAGCAACGAGGCTGGGGAAGGGACTCAAGCACAAGTCCTATGAGGAGAGGCTGAGGGAACTGGGGCTGTTCAGCCTGGAGGAGGCTCAGGGGAGACCTCCTCACTCTCTACACTCCTCTAAAGGAGGTTGTAGCCAGGTGGGGGTTGGTCTCTTTTCCCAGGCAACCATCAGCAAGACAAGAGGGCATGGTCTCAATTTGTGCCAGGGGAGGTTTATTCCAAAGACCAAAGTAGCCCCACAACGTGTCACGGTCACTAATGTGGAGCAGACACTGCAGATGCCTGTGGCCGTCTGCAGCATTTGGGTCCCCACATCCCCAGCCAGACCACAGCAACAAGATACTCACCAAGTGTGAGACCCAAGTCAAATTTGCCCTGATGATCGATAACATCAGGTGAAGGCATGAAAAGGAAAGGCAGGGCGGGTGACACCATCTAGCAGAGAAAAACTGGGATCACATTCCCTGTGTTTGTTCCCTTGCATGATTTTTTTTATTTTCAGATAAAATGAAATTAAATCGTTCAGTGTCTGTTTCCTGCAGAGTAAGATAATATAATTTATAAAAGCCAACAATAACTTTCCCCAAGAGCCTAGGGTGTGTGTACAAGGTGTGACATTCACGGAAAAGCCTGTGAATTGATTGGTTTGGAGAAAGGAAAGGCAAAGTTTGTTTTTTCCCAGGCACTAAGTGCCCTTCACAATATTTTGTCATGATGGAAGTGTCCTTTTAATCTAAATGGGAGCAGCAACACTTCAAAAGCTGGGAAGCCACTTAGCTGAAGGGCTGCTGTAAGGGGAGAATAACCCCTCTCCCCTCAGAGCCACCAGAGCTGCTGACAAAGCCCCTCCAGCTGGGAGCATTTCTAGTCTTTGCAGAGACAGCCCCGAGCCCAAGAATCATAAACATGCTCATGTACCAGGTGCAAACACCTCATTCAAGCAGAGGAGGAGGAAAGCTGGGGCTTTGGACTTCAGCCATCACTAAACCCTCACTTTCAAACCCTCCCACCCCACTCTTTCCCCACCCCGAGGCATCAGGGCTGCTCCAGCCCGACCACATCCAGCTTCTTCCTGAAGTCAGGCAGCAACTCCCAAGCTATGAGCCATTTACTCCAGCAGCACCGGTATTGCTGCCAGAGAAATTCGGATCATCTTCCTGGAAAACTCGAGGGGTTGTGCCAGGCTGCTTCTCCAACATCCAGATAACAGATTGACACTTTCAGTGTTACATATTTCAGGTACACACTTGTAAGGAACAGAAACCCAGAGCCGGGTGGTTTTCAATCAGAATTTATTAAATGATAAAAGCAAATTCAGCGCTGGGTGATCAGGGAGGGGTTTGAACAACACCCAAACGAGACATTTGTTCTCTATTTATTCTCTATATAAATATATTTATTCATTACATATCAGCAAAAACATTACACATTTCAAGTCAGACATTGAGCAGATGGTTGCTTTTTATCTACACACTTATCAATTTTTCAGAAAGGTGTCATTATCTAGTTAACTAAACCAAGTCCCTTCACTATAAACCTTAGACAAGGGAAAAGGGAGGTAACTTGTTTTATGTCTTTAGAGGGGCCCAATTAAGTTTTACCATTTGTTTTTCTTTTCTCTCTCCAGGTTGTATTGACCTTAGGCTGTTTTCTTTTTAATTAGCTCAAATCATCCTCCCTTTTACCTTGTCTAAAATTTATAGTGAAGGGACACCCAGTCCCTCCCAG
>NW_020886008.1:0-276 GCF_003945725.1 Corapipo altera
CCCTGTTTTTCCCTGTTTTTCCAGGAGCAGGGAATGCCTTCTCCCAGGCTGAATGACCCATATCTGTATTTTATCCGTATTTATCCCTATTTTTCCGTGTTTTTCCCTGTTTTTCCCTGTTTTTCCAGGAGCAGGGAATGCCTTCTCCCAGGCTGAATGACCCATATCTGTATTTTTTCCCTGTTTTTCCCTGTTTTTCCCTGTTTATCCCTATTTTATCCCTATTTTTCCCTGTTTTTCCCTGTTTTTCCAGGAGCAGGGAATGCCTTCTCCCAG
>NW_020886008.1:286-3142 GCF_003945725.1 Corapipo altera
GTTTTTCCCTGTTTTTCCAGGAGCAGGGAATGCCTTCTCCCAGGCTGCCCGGCTGCACCTGCAGCTGCAGAGCAAACACGACGCCGCCTCCGCCTTCGTGGACGCCGGGAATGCCTTCAAAAAGGCTGATCCACAGGGTAGGGAGCCACATTCCAGAGGGAATTCCCGGGATTTGGGTCCATGGGGAACGTGGGAGCTGGAAAATGTATCAAAATCCCTGGAAATCTGCTTTAAAATCCCACAAAATTCACTTGAAATCCACCTGAAACTCCCCCAAAAATCCCCCCAAATCCTCCAAAAAGGCCGATCCATGGGGTAGGGAAGGACATTCCCAAAGGAATTCCTGGGATTTGGATCAATGGGGAATGTGGGACATGGAAAATCTGCCCGAAATTCCTGAAAATCCTGTTTAAAATCACTTAAAATCCTGCTTAAAATGTCACAAAATTCATCTGAAATCTCCCACAAAATCCTTCCAGAAGTTTGATCCACAGGGTAGGGAATCACATTCCAGAGGGAATTCCCGGGATTTGGATCCACAGGGAATGTGGGAGCTGGAAAATGTGTCCAAAATCCCTGAAAATCCCTTTTAAAATCCCACAAAATTCACCTGAAATCCCCCCAAAATCCTTCCAACAGGCCGATCCACAGGGTAGGGAACCACATTCCAGAGGGAATTCCCGGGATTTGGATCCACAGGGAATGTGGGAGTGGGAAAATCTGCCCCAAATCCCTGAAAATCCTTGAAAATCCCCTTTAAAATCTCATAAAATTCACCTGAAATGCCTTGAAATCCTCCAAGAACTCACCCAAAATCCTCCAAAAAGTGGGAGCTGCAGGGGGAGGAGCCACATTCCCAAAGGAATTCCCGGGATCTGGATCCACGGGGAACGTGGGAGCGGGAAAATTCACCCGAAATCCCTGAAAATCCCATTTAAAATTCCTTAAAATCCTATTTTCCCTGAAAATCTGCTTTAAAATCTCACAAAATTCACCTGAAATCTCCCCAAAATCCTTCCAAAAGGCCGATCCACAGGGTAGGGAAGGACATTCCCAAAGGAATTCCCGGGATTTGGATCATTGGGGAACGTGGGAGCTGGAAAATGTGCCCAAAATCCCTGGAAATCTGCTTTAAAATCCTACAAAAGTCACCTGGAATCCCACAAAATCCACTGGAAATCCCCCAAAATGCTCCAAAAAGTGGGAGCTGCGGGGGGAGGGGGCCACATTCCCAAAGGAATTCCCGGGATCTGGATCCACAGGGAACGTGGGAGCTGGAAAATCTACCCCAAATCCCTGAAAATCCCATTTAAAATTCCTTAAAATCCTATTTAAAATCCCCCAAAATTCCCTTGAAATCCCCCCAAATCCCCCAAAAATTGGGATCTATAGAGTAAGGAACAACATTCCCGAGGGAATTCCTGGGATCTGGATCCACAGGGAACGTGGGAGCGGGAAAATCCCCCCAAAATCCCATAAAACCCCCTCAAAATCCCACGGAATCCCCCCGAAATCCCCCAAAAATCCCCCAAAAAGTGAATTTTTCAGAGAAGGAGCCTCATTCCCTTGGGAATTCCGACGGATCCCGCCCCCCAACCCCCCAGAAATCCGGGATTTGGGGCGGATTCTGCTGGAATTTGGGCCTGGAGGGGGCTCCTCTCCCACTTTTCCGACCTTTCCTTGGCTCCCGGCCGGAATTCCGAGGGCGGATTTGCCGTCGGATCCATCCCGGCCCCTCCCCCGGATCCGAGCAGATGGAATTCCCAGGGTTTTGGGCGGAATTCCCGGGGTTTTGGGCAGAATTCCCGGGGTTTTGGGCAGAATTCCCGGGGTTTTTGGGCAGAATTCCCGGGGTTTTTGGGCAGAATTCCCGGGGTTTTTTGGCTTCCCTTTGGAATTCCCGGGGTTTTGGTTTCCGTCGGAATCCGAGGAGGGGGGGAGGGGAAGGGGGAGAAATTCCGGGCGGATTTCTGGGATCAGGAATTCTTTGGGGTGTCCCTGTGGATTCTCTGACCCTCATTCCCAACAACATTCCCGGTTTTTTTGGTGGATTTTCGAGGAAAAGGAGCCAAAAAAATCCCTCAATTTTCACCTCAGAATCCCCCGGGAATTTTTTTTATCCCGATTTTCCGACCTGGGGAGGGAAAAAACCTCTGGGAATGTCTCGGGATTTGCTGCTGGAAGGGTCGGAATTCCTGGAAAAAGGGTTAAAAATTCCCTAAAATTCCCTAAAATCCCCAATTTGGAGGCGGGAAAAGCTGCAGGATTCCCAAAATACGATGAAATCCCGGGATTTGGGGGGGGCTGGGAATGGGTTTGGGAAGGGAGGGAATCCCAATCTCCAAAAATTTGGGAATTTCATCCCCAGGGTTTGAGGGGCCGATCCCGAAATTCTGGGAATGTGAGTCCTGAGGGTGGGGGAGTCACATCCCGAGGATTTTGGGCTCTGATCCCAAAGGTTTGAGGCTCCAATCCTTAGAATTCTGGGATTCCTATCCTTGGAATTTTGGGCTCTGATCCCAAAGGTTTGAGGCTCCAATCCCTGGAATTTTTAGGGTTCAAATCCTTGGAATTTTGGGTTCTGATGCCAAAGAATTTGGGGCTCCAATTCTTGGAATTTTTGGGGCTCCAATCCCTGGAATTTTAGGGCTCCAATCCTCGGAATTTTGGGACTCTAATCCATGGAATTTTGGGGCTCTGATCCCAAAGACTTTGGGGCTCCAATCCCTGGAATTTTGGGCTCCAATTCCTAAGATTCAGGGCTCCAATCCTTGGAATTTTGGGGCTCTGATCCCAAGGAATTTGGGGTTCAAATCCTTGGAATTTTGGGGCTCTGATCCCAAGGAATTTGGGGCT
>NW_020886008.1:3152-7989 GCF_003945725.1 Corapipo altera
GGGATTCCTTCCCCCTCCCTTTTCCCTCCCTTTTCCCGCCCCCATTCCCGCTTTTCCCTGTTTTCCAGAGGCCATCAACTGCCTGCTCCGGGCCATCGAGATCTACACGGACATGGTGAGATTCCCACGGAATTCCCGCCGGGAATTCCCGCCCCGGGGGGCGGGCGGAGACGCAAACCCCCCAGGGGTTGGGAATCCTTGGGAATTCCCTCCCAGAATTGGGAATTTGGGGGTCCTGGGGTGGTTCCCGGGGTTGGATCCGGTGGCTCCGGGTGGGACGGATCCCCTGGGATGGGATTTTCCGGCGGGATGATCCCGGTTTTCCGGCAGGGCCGTTTCACCATCGCCGCCAAACACCACGTGGCCATCGCCGAGATCTACGAGGGAGACCTCGTCGACGTCGACAAGGTGGGGGGAAACACCCGGAATTCCGGGAATTTCGGGAATTCTGGGAACCCCCCAGCTCCTGAATCCCAGTTTGGGGTTTTGCCTGATGGGAATTCCAAATCCCGGGATTTGTGCTTCTCTGGGAGAGAAATGGGGTTGGTTTTGAGGGAACTTGGGTTTGGGAGAGAGGAGGAATTCCCCGGGACTTCTAGGGAATTTCCTGGGAATTCCAGGAATTCTGGGAACCCCCCCAGCTCCTGAATCTCAGTTTGGGGTTTGTCCCCGTTGGAATTGCCCCAAATCCCGGGATTTTTGTTTTCCTGGGGGGAGAAACGGGGTCGGTTTTGAGGGAACTTGGGTTTGGGAGAGAGGAAGAATTCCTGGGAATTCTGGGAATTTCCAGGGAATTTCCTGGGAATTCTGGGAATTCACCCCCTAAATCCCAGTTTGGGGTTTTGTTTCCAATGGGAATTGCCCCCAAATCCCGGGATTTTTGCTTCCTCTGGGGGGAGAAACGGGGTTGGTTTTTAAGGGAAGTGGGGTTTGGGAGAGAGGGAGATTCCTGGGAATTCCAGGAATTCTGGGAACCCCCCAGCTCCTGAATCCCAGTTTGGGGTTTTGCCTGATGGGAATTGTCCCCAAATCCTGGGATTTGTGCTTCTCTGGGAGAGAAATGGGGTTGGTTTTGAGGGAACTTGGGTTTGGGAGAGAGGAGGAATTCCCAGGGAATTCTAGGGAATTTCCTGGGAATTCCAGGAATTCTGAGAACCCCCCCAGCTCCTGAATCCCAGTTTGGGGTTTGTCCCCATTGGAATTGCCCCAAATCCCGGGATTTTGGCTTCCTCTGGGGGAGAAATGGGGTTGGTTTTGAGGGAAGTGGGGTTTGGGAGAGAGGGGGAATTCCTGGGAATTCCAGGGAACTTCCTGGGAATTCCAGGAATTCTGGGAATTCACCCCCCAAGTCCCAGTTTGGGGTTTTTTTCCAATGGGAATTGCCCCAAAATTCCCAGGATTTTTGCTTTCCTGGGGAAGATAAACAGGGTTGGTTTTGAGGGAAGTTGGTTTTCCAGGAATTCTGTCTCCCCCATCCCAAAATTAGGGTGGAAAATGGGGAATTTTGGGAGGTTTTCTGGGAATTTTGCCTCTCCCATTCCCAAATCCTGGTGGAAAAGGGGGAATTTTGGGTGATTTTCCAGGAATTCCCTCTCCCCCATCCTGAAATTCCGGGCAGAAAAGGGGGAATTTGGGGGGTTTTGTGGGAATTCCTCCCCCAAATCCTGGTGGAAAAGGGGGAATTTTGGGTGGTTTTCCCGGAATTCTGCCTCCCCCATCCCGAAATTTGGGCAGGAAAGGAGAATTTTGGGTGTTTTTCCAGGAATTCCTCCCCCAAACCCCCAAATCCTGGTGGAAAAAGGGGAATTTGGGGTGATTTTCCGGGAATTCCGCCTCCCCCCTCCCGAAATTCCGGAGCAGATGGAGCAGCCGGAGCGGGGGCGTCGGAGCCGCGGGAATCCGGGAATGAGCCAGGAATGGAGGGGGGGGGGAGGGGAGGGAGCAGAAAATTCCGGAGGGTTTTGGGAATTTATTTGTTTCTGGATTCGTTCACTGGGTTTATCCGGGAATTTTCTCCCGTTTTTTCCCATTTTTATCCCGTTTTAGTTCGATTTTGGGATGAATTTCACGGATTTTTCCGGGTTTATCCAGGTTTCATCTGATTTTATCCAGGTTTTATCCAAGTTTTATCAGGTTTTATCCAGGTTTTATCCCGATTTTATCTGGTTTTAGACAGTTTTATCCAAGTTTATCCAAGTTTTATCCAAGTTTTATCCTAGTTTATCCAGGTTTTATCCAGGTTTCATCCCATTTTATCCAGGTTTTATCCAGGTTTATCCAGGTTTTCTGGGGTTTTATCCAGGTTTTATTTGGTTTTATCCAGGTTTTATCTGGTTTTATCCAGGCTTTATCCCATTTTATTCAGGTTTTATAGGGTTCTATCTAAGTTTTATGGGGTTTTATCCAAGTTTTATCCGGTTTTATCCAGGTTTTATCTGGTTTTATTCAAGTTTTATGGGATTTTGTCCAAGTTTTATGGGGTTTTATCCAAGTTTTATGGGGATTTATCCTGGTTTTATCAGGTTTTATCCAGGTTTTATAGGGTTTTATCTAAGTTTTATGGGGTTTTATCCAGGTTTTATGGGGTTTTATCCAAGTTTTATGGGGTTTTATCCAGATTTTATCATGTTTTATCAGGTTTTATCCAAGTTTTATCCTGTTTTATTCAGGTTTTATAGGGTTTTATGTAGGTTTTATGGGGGTTTATTCAGGTTTTATCTGGTTTTATCCAGGTTTTATCTGGTTTTATTCAAGTTTTATGGGGATTTATCCTGATTTTATGAGGTTTTATCCAGGTTTTATCCAAGTTTTATGGGGTTTTATCCTGATTTTGTCAGGTTTTATCCAAGTTTTATCCTGTTTTATTCAGGTTTTATCCAGGTTTTATCCTGATTTTATCAGGTTTTATCCAGGTTTTATCCTGTTTTATCCAGGTTTTATGGGGGTTTGTCCAGGTTTTATGTGGTTTTATCCAGGTTTTATGGGATTTTATCCAGTTTTTTTCCGGTTTTATGTGGTTTTCTCCAGGTTTTGTGTCCCTTGATCCCATTTTCCAAGGTTTTGATCCCGTTTTTCCCTGTTTTCCCCCCCAGGCCATCGCCCACTACGAGCAGGCGGCCGATTATTACAAAGGGGAGGAATCCAACAGGTACCAAATCCCGGGAATCCTGAATCCCGGGAACCCCCAAATCCCGGGAATTCCCAAATCCCAGGAGCCCCAAATCCCGGGAATTCTGAATCCTGGGAACCCCCCAAATCCCGGGAATTCCTCAATCCCCAAATATCCAAATCTCAGGAACCCGAATCCCCAAATCCTGAATCCTGGGAACCCCCCAAATCCCGGGAATTCCCAAATCCCCAAATCCCAGGAGCCCCAAATCCCGGGAACCCCGAATTCCAGGGGCCCCAAATCCCGGGAATTCCTGAATCCCAGGAACCCAAATCCCCAAATCCTGGGAATCTGAATTCCCAAATCCCCAGTGCTGGAAATTCAGTGGATTTTGGTGGGATTTGGGTGGATTTGGGGTGATTTTGGGGGGTTTTTGGGGTTATTTGATGTAGGTTTTTGATGGATTTTGGGTGGATTTGGGTGGGTTTGTGGGCCTGGGGTGTTTTCAGGGTGATTTGGGGTGATTTTGGGGTGATTTCGGGGTTTTTTTGGGGTGATTTTGGGTGATTTGTGTCCCAGCTCAACCAATAAGTGCCTGCTGAAGGTGGCCACGTTCTGGGGTGTTTTTGGGTGATTTCGGGTGATTTTGGGGTTTTTTTGGGGTGATTTTGGGTGATTTTTGTCCCAGCTCAGCCAATAAGTGCCTGCTGAAGGTGGCCACGTTCTGAGGTGGTTTTGGGGTGTTTTTGGGGTGATTTTGGGGTGATTTTGGACTGTTTGTGTCCCAGCTCAGCCAATAAGTGCCTGCTGAAGGTGGCCACGTTCGCGGCGCAGCTCGAGCAGTTCCCCCGAGCCATCGACATCTACGAGCAGGTCCTGCCCTTCCTCACCCTCCTCCCCCTCCTTTTCCTCCTCCTCTTCCTCCTCCTCTTCCTTTTCTTCTTCCTTTTCTTTCTTTTCCTCCCCATCCTTCTGCTTTTCCCCTTTTCCTCCTCAGCTCCTTTCCTTTTCCTCCCCTGTGATTTCTTCCTCCTCGTTCTCTTTCTCCTCCTCCTCTTCCTCCTCTTTCTCCTCTTCCTTCTCTTTTTCCTCCTCTTCCTCACCTTCTTTTCCTTTTAATTTCTTCTTCCTTTTCCATCCTCCTCTTCCTCCTCCTCCTTGCTCATCCTTCAGCTTTTCCCCATTTCCTTCTCTTCCTCACCTTCTTTTTTTGTTTTCCTTCTAATTTCTTCTTCCTCCTCTTCCTCTTCTTGTTCCTTTTCCATTCTCCTCTTCCTCCTTCTCTTTTTCCTCCTCTTCTTCCTCTTTCTCCTTGTCTTCCTCCCCGTCCTTCAGCTTTTCCCAATTTCCTCTTCAGCTCCTTTTCCTTCTCTTCTTTCTGATTTCTCCCTCCTCCTCTTCCTCCTCTTCCTCCTCTTCCTCCTCTTCCTCCTCTTCCTCCTCTTCCTCTTCCTTTTCCTCCTCTTTCTGTCTTTCCTCCTCTTCCTCCTCCTTTTTCTTCTCCTCCTTTTTTGCTCTTTTTCTTTCTTTTCCTTCTGATTTCTTCTCCCTCCTCTTTCTCTTTGTCCTTTTCCATGGCCCCCAATCTGCTGAATCCCGGTTTTTCTGGGCTTTTCCCTGTTTTCCAGGTGGGTTCCATGGCCATGGACAGCCCCCATTCCCTGGCAATGCCCTGAATCCCGGTTTTTCCGGGTTTTTCCCTGTTTTCCAGGTGGGTTCCATGGCCAT
>NW_020886009.1:0-3685 GCF_003945725.1 Corapipo altera
GGTGGGTGGGAAAATCTCCATTTTCCGGCCTCTCCCGCGATCCAGGGTCCCCACACGGCAACCCCCAGAGCCCAGCAGCGCCCCCTGCTGGCCAACACCGAGCAACCGCAGGCTCTGCTCCTCCCCTGACCCAACAGCGCCCCCTGCTGGCCGGGATTAGAATCGCGCCAGAGGACAGAGAGGGATCAAACTGGTTCCTTTGTTTGAAGGGGACTTTTTGGGGGCGGGATTATTGTGAAGTTGGTTTTGTGTTCGTTTGGTGCTTTTGCCAATTCATAGAGATCCTTTCAGAAAGGGTTGTTATTTTTCTTTGTTCCATACTTTCTTGATTGGAGCCTCTTAATTTCGGATTTACAATTGCTGAGAGAGGGGAGTTTAGTCTCTCATAACTCGCCCTCCTTAGCAAAACACTTTCAGTCTCATTCAACTGAGACACCCAGTATGTTTGGAAAACTTATAACGCCTAAGTAATTAGTGGTAATTACTTAGAACAGCATGGTAATGAGCGTTTCGTGCCAGTGTTTTCCCAAGTGACTTCCACAGTGTGCCTGTCCCCAGGCCTAGCACTGATGAGGTCATTTTGTGTTCTTTAAGTGTCTGTTTAAATGACATGGTGTGTCCCATAGTCAACAAGGAGTCTTGCAGTGTAAATCCTTTCAAATGGCTAAGGATTTCCCCATATCCCCTTCTCTTTCACTATCCTCAGAGATTCACAGTCTCTTGCAGACAGATTTCTGAACTCTATCGAGCCCCAAACCTCCTGTGAGGCTCCAACTGCAATTTTTTTTTTTTTTTTTTTGCTAACTAGTTTTAAAACAGAACTTGATGCAGACGGTTGTGGAGAATTAAGCAGTGTTGGTACTTAATGCAGCTTTTCCAAAGGCAAAGCACGTACTTGGACAGGGCTTCTGTGCTGCCCTGTTGTCCTCCTGCTTGTGCTGCCCGAGAAAGGAATAAACTCCCCTGAGTGAAGAGAACATTCGCTGTGCTCTCAGAAATGCGTTGTTGCTTTCCATATGTGTTTTTTGCCATCTAGTGGCAGCAAATTCTTGGTGTACTGTTTGCCTCCTAATTTAACTTTCTACGCATGGTACAAAATTGTTTGTTGTAGGACTCCTCCATCAAGCAGCAAAGTGCAACTCTCCAGCCATGCTGCTGACTGTGCTGTTGTGACAAAGGGTCAGGAGACTAGCTGGAATGGTCAGGTTGGGAGAAGGATTCGCTGTCAAGTAAAACATCAGGCGTGCTCAAAATCAGTGCTTTTCTGAAGGTTAATGAGTTTTGAGTTATTTAAGCAGATATGATCATCTGGTCACTCATGATGTGGTCATATGGATGCCTCGTTGCTGATTTAGGGGTGTATCCTGAAAGGTAGCAAGTCTTATGAAGAACAACAGAGAGAAACGGTGTTTTTTAGCCTAGAAAAAAGGAGACTTGAGGGGAGACCTTATTGCTCTCTCCAGTGACCTGAAAAGGAAATGGTAGCCAAGTGGGTGTCAGTCTCTTCTCTCAGATAACAAGCCACAGGACAAGATGAAATGGCTTCAAGTTGCACCAGGGGAGGCTTAGATTCGATAGTAAGAAGAAGAACTTTACAGAAGGTGTTGTTATGCCCAGGGAAGTGGTTGAGTCACTCTCCCTGGAAGTCTTAAAAAGATGTGCAGAAATGACACTTGAAGAGATTGTTTAGTGGTGGACTTGGAAGCGATGAGTTAACAGTTGGACTTGATGATCTTAAGGGTCTTTTTCAACCTAAACAATTCTACTACGCTATGATTGTGGAGCCTCTAAAATAAAAAACCCTATTTTGATGGCAATGTGTGTTTCATGAGTGCCTCCCATCACAATTAGTCACTGTGGTTATTCTGGTCCCCACAGTGCCTGGGATCTAATAGGCAAGCTACCCATCCTGTTTTCATTGGGATAGTTTGGGTAACAGGTCCCTTTGTCTTGGCCTTGCTTGACATGCAACCACACAGCCTAAATATTTAATCCTCAAAATCAGCATTAGCCTCCTTTCTCCAAGACCACTTCCTTAAGATCTGCAGATGGTACCTCTGATACACCCACAGGGAAACAATCTCCTTGGTCACCTGGTGATGACTAAACCTCTCACTTGCTGTGATCACCCCTTTCTGTTTCTAGAAAGAAGTGCCACCCATGAAGCCCAGGGAGGCTGCACTTCCCCCTTCACTTCAGCAATCCCCTTCTCCCCCTCCAAAAACCCTGCAGTGTTGTCACTGACTAGAAGATGTATGACATCACTGCACAAAACCCCACTGGCCACACAGTAGTCTCTGTGACCTCTGATGTCTTCTGCCTTTTCTCTGTCTAAAAACCAAGGGGCGAAGAGTTCAAAGAACTCAGCACTGGAAGCAAAGTGCTTGTTCATAACACAGAATAGTCGGTGAAAGAGCGTTGACTTTCAAAGGATCCATGTCTTTTTTTGCATCTGGAGAGAACTAGGTGATCTTCAAAAGATTATTTGTAACACAAGTTTGTAACCATTTTCACAGCTACTTTAAGAACTAATGTTAAAAGGTTCTTAAGAGGCAGATGGTTGCTCTGGGAGCTGCATCACACATTCCTGTGAATATTTAGGAAGCTCTGCAACTGGGTTACTGGAAAGGCAAATCTACATTCATCCAACCTGTTTCACTGGAGCATTGCAACAGAATTTCCGCGTGCAAAATACTTTGAATGCCAAAGAGTTCAATCCTTCTAGAGTAGACTGTTACTAACAAGAGGCTGGGCTTTGTCACTGAACTGGTCATTTTCCTCAAACATGTGAGAAGGGCTGAGACCTCATCTCTGACTTTTAATTTAGTACAGCTTTTTGAACATCTCAGAGAGTTAATGATAAGCTCTTTCTGCAATGGTAGATCTCCTAACATCTCATGCAGTGACCAGTGGTAAACTATAGAAAAGCTCTTTCACAAATCTTTTCCCCCTAGCCAGATAAAAGAGAATTACTACTTTGATGAGAATAGAATCTGTAAAACATAAACATATTTCTGCCTCATGTTCAATTTAAACTTCAAAACCATAGAATTCCTTTAGAAACATTCCTATAGTTCAGAGGTAATATACACTCCCCCTATTTTCAAAGCAAATATGCATCTCCCGATGTTAATTGGCTTTGGATCTAAGGAGAACTTGTCAGAGGTATTACAAAACCTAGTAAAAATTTTCACAAACACAAAAACTTCATTCTACTAAGGACTGCCATCTAGGTGAACAAGTTTAGAAAACAATTAGCAAGGTTACTCTGGAATTTGTTTACATTATTAGACATCATCACTTATTTAAACCAAGACTTGCTGATTGAAGTGTCTGAGCTAATTAATAAAATCTTTGTTGTGTCCAGGCATTCATCTAAAAACAATGTTGGCTATTAGCTATGGAAGGATGTCTTCGTTGTTTGCTTTCTTTACCTTTTTTTTTTCCCTCGTTTTTCTGTCTTGGCTGGAGGTGAGGGGGGTGGGCTGGGCTGGTTTCTGGGTCTCTCTGCTGGCAGCGCTCTGCCCGCCCTAGTTCGAAGCTGCTCACTTGCAGTCCTGCTGCAGTGTGACCAATTCTATGTGCGTTCCATTGTTTAAGTTCAGCCACACACCTCCACCGGGAGAGAAGGAGACGCTTCTTCTGCCAATGCCGGGTCAGCTCTGGACTGCAAGCTTCTAAATAT
>NW_020886009.1:3695-4714 GCF_003945725.1 Corapipo altera
GTGCAAGGAGCAGCAAGTGTCACCTCCATAAGAACTCTGGCCTACCCTGGCCTTCTCAAGGAAAGCTCAGACCCGCTGCCAAAGCAGAAGCCAAGAAAGAGCGTTCTTAGTTTGGATTCACAGAATCCAACTCTGTTCTCCGAGAGGCCTCTCCTTATTCAAACAGTAAAGGGCACAAGATTCATCTTTTCTGTCCCACACAGGATGAGGAGATGAGAGATTGGCAAAAAGACTGCCTGCTAGAACAACATCAACTTGAAAAAGACACCAATAATGCCATAATGGCGCTACTGTGGTGTTACTGCTGAAACTCTTAAAGAGAAAGGAAGACGGGTCTGATGAGGGGAAGGGACTTTCCCAACAAATATGCCATGTTCTGCTTTCACACATCATGCTGGTGAGATGTAAAAAAGGGATTTTAGAAGGAAAATGCACGAGGAAAAAGGAGTCTTTTATTCCCAGTCCAGAAAAGCATGGACTTACCTTTCCAGTTTCTTGGCGAGGCTTTTTCTGGTTTTTGCTTCCACCAGATAGAGCTCTTTGTACTTTTCCACTTCTGCCTGGGTGGATTCTTTTTGAAAAGGTCTTTCTGGTTGGTTGCTTTTTATCCTTCGCTGTGCACGTTCAAGATCTCTAATTCTGTCTTCTAACTGTTTTTTCAGTGAGTCTAAATGACTGGTTCTGATTTCTTCTAATCTGTCCTGGTAGGTTGCCTGTGCCTGAAGGAGACAGTGCACCTTCAATCACCACAAGAAAAAGAGAACTCTCTCCAGCAGAAAATTGCATGTACCAATTTCAAGGCTTTACTCAGAGAGGCAGCTGTGCCTCCTCACTACCAGCAGCAATGAAAGCAGAACCCTGGAGCTACTATTATACAAAGCTACTACTGAAAGGACACTCTCTCTGTAGGACAGAGCATATGGAAAAGGATTCCTCAAAGACAACAGGAGGATCTCCCACCTCCACAACTTCAGTGACTCCTTTTCTGAGCACTTTCCCCCCCTACAAGGACAAAGCAG
>NW_020886009.1:4814-7984 GCF_003945725.1 Corapipo altera
CCCACCTCCACAACTTCAGTGACTCCTTTTCTGAGCACTTTCCCCCCTACAAGGACAAAGCAGCACCTGTAGGTCTGGCCATGACAGCTGGCAGTTGCCAAACCCATTGAAGGATGAGCAGCGAGAACCAGGCCAGCGGACAGAGATCCCCCCAAGCACTGCAAAGTGGGAATCTGCCTTGGGCAGCCTTTGGATTCAGGGACCTGCCGGCACATTCCACACCCATGACAGCCCTCCTGCCCAACCAGATTGCCTTCTGCCACTGCCTTCAGGAAAGGCAGAAGCTAACACACAGAAGACAGGAGCAAAAGAAAAATACCAAAACCAATGGCCACAAGAGAAGTTTACATAGTGCCTTTGGACACTGGTGAGAAATTCACTTACTTGCAAAAACTCATTGACTTCTTGGAGTTTTTGTCTTATTTCGTGGTCTGCTTGTTTTTCCACCTCTCTTTTACACTGTTCTAGTTGGGTGCGATCCACCATGTTAGTCTCCAAATGGTGCTGGACTTTTGCCAGCTCTTCTTGCAGCTGGCATTTGTCCATCTCCAGTTTTTCGCACTTCCCACGCAGGGTAGACAGCTCTTCTTGCAAAGCCTGATTTTTGGCTTCCAGCTGCGAGCACTTTTTACTTTCCCTGTCCAGCTGCTGGGAAAGTTCAGCAACCTGCAGACAGAAAGAAGAAAACAGGAACTCAGAGTGATGGAAAGGCAGTCAATTCTGTGGAAACTCCAAAAGGGAGTGGCCAGGGAGACAATATTCATCATCTGCTGGCTCGGGACTAGAAACAAAGTGCAACCAGGCTCTTCTTTTCCAGCAAGAAGAGCTTTCACCTCATTTGTCTCAGCATTCCTCAGCTTCCCATCCTTTTTGAGTTCCTCATGCAAAAATGCTACAAGCTTCTGGACTCCAAAGGAATCACTGCAAAGGCAGTAAGTGATTCTACAGTGATGCCTTCCAAACCCAAGTGTAGCTCTGAAAGATGGCCACTTTAGCAACAAATCTGAGTAAGGAGTGGAGAAGGAGATAAAAGGTTACATGCCACTACTGCACAGGCAGAGCAGCCTCAAAACCACTACTGGGAACAGTCCTTCTGAGTCCCTGTGACAAGATGGGCTGAAACAGCTACCCATGAGCAATAAGTTACAGATTTTTTCCTGGGAGGCACCTGTCCTCATTGTGCCCTGGGCAGCAACAACACTGTTGAGAAAAGCAAAAGCTCAAATGCCTCCTGCTCAGCTCTTGCCTGAGACAGGGTTCAGGGGCTGATTGTGCCCTGCCAGTGACAGCGCTGTTCCTCCCCTCTCTCCCAGGGCAGCAATTCATCTGTCACACCCAGAGGACGCTGTCACAGCCTCCCTCCAGCTGCAGCCAGGCCTGAGCTGGGCCCCACTGCTCTCAGCCCATGCATGTGATGTCCTGCAAGGAGGGCAGACCTGCCCATCCCTAAGGCCCAGCCAGGGGATCTGCACTCTTGGCTGACCCTCTCACTGTCAGGGCACCTGTTCTGCTCTTCTTGCTGAGGGCCTGTGGGAGGGCTGCCTGGCCCGTGAGGTCATGCACCCTACCAGGCTGGCTGCCACTCTTGGCTTGCCCTTCCTCTGCAAGACAGCCTGGCCTCCATGAGCTCTTACACCTACTGCTTTGCCCTTACATTTGCATCTTTACCCATAATGATAACGACCTCCAGATTAGTTATAGTCATGTTCTACTGTAACAGCAGAAGGAGCATTAAGAAAAACCCATCACATCCAAAATGCAGCCAAGGAAAAAAAATCATCAACATGACAAGAAATATATGGAAAGCATGTCCCAGGTTTCAAAAGAAGTAACATCACAACCAAAAAACCCCACTCAAAGCGCAGCTCACCTCTGTTCGTAATCTATCCACTTCCTTGACCTTTTCAGAATATCTCTTCTTCATTTCTTCCAGCTGGGACTGGCTTTCTTTCTCTTCATTAGCCTTGAGTTTCCTCCTATCTACCCTCAGAAGCTTTTCCAACCTGCACAGCAAATTAGTGAAGAAAACCATGAAACACAGGAAGAACCAGCCTTTTCCCCACAGTCTCACATAAGCAGCACAGACATCAGAGAAGCATAGAATAGCTTGGCTTGGCAGGGACCTTAAAGATCATCTCGTTCCAAGACTCCTGCTGTGGACTGGGACACCTTCCACCAGACCAGGTTGTTCAGAGCTCCATCCAACCTGGCCTTGAACACTTCCAGCCATGGGGCATCCACAGCTTCTCTGGGCAACCTGTTGCAGTTCCTCCCCACCCTCACAGTAACCAATTTCCTCCTAGAATCAAACCTAAACCTACTCTCTTTCCGTTTGAAGACATTCCCCCTCCCCTTGTCCTCTCACTACAGGCTCTTTTAAATGCACTCTTTTCATCATTCTGGTAGGTTCCCTTCACGTACTGAAAGGCCACAATTAGGTCACCCCAAAGCCTTCTCTTTTCCAGGCTGAAGTGTTGCAATTGTCCCAGCCTTTCCTCATAGGAGAGGTGCTCCATCTTTCTGACCACCTTGGTGGCCTCCTCTGGGCTCACTCCAACAGGTGGAGGTCCTTGCTTTGCTAAGGACTCCAGAGCTGGATGCAGAACCCCAGGTGGGGTCTCACTGATGTGCCTCAGGACATCAGTCCTGTGCTGGTGCTTCAGATCACCTCCCCATCATCCATGTGCCTTGACAGAGCTTCTAGAAGGATCTTTTCCATGACCTTGCCAGGCACAGAGGGGAGGCAGACAGGTTGGCAGTTCCCAGGGCCCTCCTTCCTACCCGTTTCAAAGATGGGGACAGTGGGTTTCCCTTTTTCCCCTCACCTGGGACTTCACCCAACTGCCACGACTTTTCAAATATCAAGGAGAGTGTCTTGGCAACTACATCAGACCCTACTGGCCAATGTAGGGCAATAATGCTGGTGAGATGTAGACAATGCATTTAGAAGGAAAATGCATGAAGAAAAAGGAGTCTCTTCTTACCACTCCAAAAAAGCATGGACTTACCTTTCCAGTTTCTTGTCTAGGCATCTTCTAGTTTTCACTTCCTCCAGATACAGGTCTTTGTACATTTCCATTTCTCCCTGCGTTGCTTCTTTACGAGAAGCAATCTCTTGTTGGACTTTTTTTACCCTGTCCAATTCACTTTCGAGATCTCTAATTCTTTCT